>NC_051186.1:3468623-3661847 GCF_013339695.2 Rhipicephalus sanguineus
TGTTTTTGTGGTATGGCCACCGCACGAGCGCCAGCCAGCAAGCGAGCCGACTACAGCCAGCCACAGCCGCAGCGGGTGTTTTCGATCGAGTCGTCGCGTCGAGTCACGAGTGTGTGGTGCGGCATGTTCGTGGTCGAAGTCAGGCTTAGAAATGTTGTATGTTTGTGTCTATTGAAGGTTGCACGAAAACGCACGTGTGTAATCGCGACGACAATGCAAGGTCGTTCATGAACGTCAAAGAAGTTAAACGTTTCAGCGCTAAAAGCGTCTCGCACTTCAGCAGTAAGTGGTACCGAGTGTGCTGACAGATGCTGCTCGCAAAGGTGGTTGCTTCGGAGGGCATACCCTGCCGATGTTCGGTAAGTGAACTGTTTTTTATATATTTGCTAGTCAGTAAAAGTTGCTCTTGCTGTGCTACTAATTCGCGCATCTGCCAGCGTGCCCACCGGACAGCGAGGACAAGAGCGATAAATCAGTGTTCACTTACGGTTCTTTGCAGATGTATTGAAATAATACCTCTAGCCACGTAAAATGATTTTGTCGCTGCATGTGCCCAGCTGTCACGGCCCTAGCATTGTAACTGGTATGGAATAAGTCTGAGCACTTGGCATAGTTTTTTTTTTTTTTAAGTTAGCCCCTTCGTTTGTATTTATTCCGCTCCACAGTACAATAGTTTTGAACATCGTGTGGGCTGTTCGCATATACAGACGCTGGCATAGACGTACGTTATCGACTTGCGCATTGTTTTCGCGATAATCTAAATAGACTAAAATATGTAATCATGCCTTCGTTCACCCTCAATAATACACATATGGGAGAGGGAAGAAGTTTATTGGCAATAAAAATCCTGTGTGGCTGTCCCATCATCAATTACTAGTCATGCTGACTGAACCCCATTCTATGACACACATGGTTGCAGCAGAGAGGCACTATATTTAATGAAGATTTCTGCGTGAAGTCCCGAAATTCACACGCTGCGATCGGTTTGGTGCTAGTGCTGTTTGGCCTTTCCCACTAGTGTCCGAAGTCCACACACGTGACTGCGGTTATGCTTCTGGGATACAAGTATAATCGAATCTGCTGTACGAATTTGACAAAAGATCCGTCCCTGTCATGTTAAGCTGTTACCTACAGCCAGCTCACCGGAATTTCCCTTATGCTGATTCTACAGTGTGTCGTATCTGCATATTTTTTTTATTCTAATGCTTCAGTTTTCTTTCAGTAGCGCATCTAAATATTTTCTTTCTTACTTCCTGGTATTTTAGTATTTTATGTTTGTTTCTTTTTTTCAGGCACTACCTAGAGAAGCGGTGCAGTGGCATATATTCGACAAGGAAGCACAGCATGCCTAGCTGGAAAGCTTGTTGCGGGGAAGATCGCCGATTTGATGAAGTTATCCTGCAATAATGATAAATATAGCACGTGCCACATGCCTCCCTTCAAATAGAATTTGTTCATTTTATACAGGCTCTGCTACGTTGCAGTCCTCAAATGCCCATTATTTGATATGCCAAAATTACGGGCTCCCAGCGGAGAAATAGGCCAATAGATTTCCAATCCACAAATACAGTACTAACGGTACTAATAGGCAGATAGAATGCCAATAGACAAATACACAATAGGCAAATAGAGTGCCAATAGACAAATACACCAATGAACAAATAGAGGTCCAATAGACCAGCATGCCACCTATAGACCCATATGATACCAGTAGACCAATATGATACCAATTGACCAATATGTTCAATAATCCGATAGGCTATTGGTTTTTCTATGGGTGATTTTTGCTAGGGTCAAAACACGCGTGACTCCGTTCCACGCACGCACAAACTCGGCGGCTCGGATTTAGGATAAAGATGCCGAGCTAACTTTAGTTCTCGTATGGGAAGAATTAACGTCTGTCATAAGATACTTGAACAATACTTTGATTTAGGCGAGTTGGTACATGCTGAGCTGGGAAAAAACGGCACACAAAAGGACGAAGACGCAGGAACACAGTACACTGGACGAGCGCTGTCCAGTGTTGTCCAGCGCTGTCAGCGCTCGTCCAGTGTACTGTGTTCCTGCGTCTTTCGTCCTTTTTTGCGCTTTTTTCCCCTAGATACTTGAAATACGAGCGCGTATAACTACAGAGGGACACAAGAATGACGAACATGCGTCCGTATACACTATACTCGCCCGTGTTTCAAGTATCGTGAGTCACCAACTCGCCCAATCTATAGTCAATTCTAAGATCTGCGCATACATGACGGCAAGTCACTCAGGAGAGGATCATACCCGATGCTTTTCGGGTCATAAAAAGGGTCACGTGACCAAAAGCCAGCGTCTGGTACAAAAGGCCACACGACCATTTGACTATTCAATTACTTTACGGCGCATTGCAGTTTATAAACTGTAGCCCGTGAAATCTCAAGGCATACCCACTTTGAAGGAATTTTCACGGTGACACCAGTTTTGAGATATTCATTTCCAAGGTGTGCGATGAAATGCATATGGGTGTGCTAGCTATTTTTTTTTTTTTGCATAAATGCAAGACACTGGATATTGGTTTTAAAAATGTATCTGGAACAACAGCGCATTGTTAATGTAAGTTTCGTGACAGGTACCTCAATATCAAAGCCACTCTCAGATTTCACAGCACATCTACTACATGCATTGCAAACTCAGTGGCTGCAATTTGTCACTTGCAATGTGTATTGCAAGGAAAATAATGGGAAAAAAAAATTGTCCGGGAATGTTCGTCATTTAGTTTATTAAATATATTTCAATTTTTTCCGCAAGTAACGTCCAACATCTAAAGTGTAATCAAGCAGTGACTTATGTCTGTCATGAGAGATCTGGAAAAAAAATAGCTTCTGTATTGTCAAAAAATATAACTCTTTATAGGAGTGTACATCGTACATTGTGATAGATATGGCGGGAACATTGATCAGCAAACATGTCAGTTTTCTTGTTTTTTCCGTATATTGCACATTTGTTCATAATCTCAAGACCTTTTAGTCAGTAAAAGCATTGCTTCATTCTTCTTGCTCACATTTTAATTCTCTCACACAACTCCCTTGGATAACACCCTCTTGACTGTTTTGAATGAAGGAAAAAAAAAAGAGAATGGATCAGATTAAGAAAACTCCCACATACAGCCTTTGCTGTATGTAACTAATCAATGCATATTTTGCAACACTTGAATCGAACATATGTCCTGGCACTGTACTGAGGGGCCACAACTTTTGGTTAATTTTTGCCGAAGTACCTTTGTGCTTCTGGAATCTATGAAAGCGTGGCATGAATGTTTCTTTCCACCCAGCGTTATATGTTCTCATAGGATCGTTCTCGTTGGTGCCTGATATGTAATGACGTTCTAGACTATAAACAACTGGGAATCCTCTTGCTCTTTCCTTTAACCTTATTAAGTGAGTTATGTGTCCTTGGCTTCAAATGTTGTTAACACGCTTCCTCGTGGTTATTGTGTGCAGAATGGAGGGGAACCGGAGGACACCCTACTGTTCGACCCGAAGCTCCTGGAAAGCCTGGACACGGTTGAAGGTATCGCTGTGGAGCTGCCCGCAACCGAGCTTCCACTCAGGGTCCGACCCCTGAGCTCTGGAGACTACGACCGTGGCAAGTATATGCATCCTAGTGTGGCCTCTAGTCGGTGGCCTTAATGGCATCTGAGAACATCCACTGCGAGGATAGGGATGTTCTTCATATGTTCTGCATCATCTAGCTGCCGGACACGTACCCTTCACGCGATAGTTCGGCTGCACTGTATTATTGTAAACAGAGAGCTTTAATACCGAGAAAAGACGGAAAAGGAGTTAGCGTTATAATGTTGCATGCTCTAAACGGCGCATGCACAGAATGTAAACGCAGCTGGAGCTCTTACACACGTACGGTGTTCAACAGTAACACACGCAAAGGGATCCACACGTAAGGCTAGTGGGAGCCGTTTGCTTTAGATCAGAAGCGTAGACAGAATTTTCTTTTTTTTGGGGGGGAGGGGGGGTTCAACCGTCCTTTTTTTAAGTTCGTGCGTGCATTTGTATGTGTGCGTGTATATATACACATGCAAAATCGAAAAATTTGGGGGGGGGGGGTTCAACCCCCCCACACCCCCTGGCTACGCCCCTGCTTTGGATATTTCGACTATTATGCTATTAAATGTGGGATGTGAGACAACCTTTTCATGCAAGAATTATTAACGCCAAACATGAACTGTTCGCAGGTTTCCTAGAGCTGCTCACCCAGCTAACAGTGGGAGGTGACGTGTCCAGAGAACAGTTCCTTGGTAAGAGTGTCAATCACATGTAGAACGTCGTGTCACATACGCTTTAGTTCAAATGCATGACTGTGATACTACAACATACCGGCCACTTCCTCCATGACTGCATAATATATGCCTCTTCGTAGAGCAAGTTGCAAACATTATCTCCCCGTTTCACTGCATAAAAATTGGGGGACGCTTAAGCTTCGCCTTTAAGAGTTGAACGCGATAGCGATATCCTGCCCCTAGTGCGCACTTCGAACACTACGAGTGTTTTAACAGAATGCGCGCACTAAGGTGTGTGCCTCATGTAATGGGTAGCATGCTTTAAATCAGGGGCAATTATGCGCGAGAAACGTTTTCGAAGTTGCGATGCCCCCACTACGTGGCGTTAAGGTAATACGCGCAGTAATGCGTGTGCCTTCTGTAATGGGTGGCTGTCTTTAAAACACCAAGTCGTTATGATATTGACATGGTGTGACGCCCGATGGCAATGTACGCTTGTACCACGCAATATTACTGCGATATTACATCACGTACTGTGACACCTGTATACACGACGCGTATTTTTGGGAAGCATGAAAGTTACTTTCAGTGCAGCTCCAAGCAGAGGCGTGGCTGTGTGGTAGAACACCTGCTTGCCACGCAGATGGCCTGGGTTCGATTCTCACTCGGACCCAACATTTTTATATTTATTTTATTTGCACCTTTTTCGATTTTTCGGTCACGGACAAGATGATGATTTTTCGCTCACAACCAACGGTGCCGACACCGACGGCGGAATTTCTGCGATACGAGCTCTTTAACGCTATCGCGTTAAAAGGAGCAATACTGTATGTAGGAGCAGTCATAGGCATGCGCAGGGTTTCCCTTCAGGGGGGGGGGGGGGCGAAAGTTCCTCGCAGCACCCCCCTCCCAATGATGTCAATGTATGGCGCTGACATTGTCCTCCCCCCCCCCCCCCCCGAGTCGCAGTGCCCCCCTTCCCTCTTACGTCAATGTGGAGGGCTGACTTTGCCTCCCCCCCCCCTTAGGCGAATAGGCCTCCCCCCGCCCCGTGCGCACGCCTATGGGAGCATTACTGTAAACAGAAGTGATGCAAAAAATCACCACGTGATGCCGTCATCACCACCATGTGCCGTCATCATGACATGCATTACTGTAAACAGAAGTGATGCAAAAAATCACCACGTGATGCCGTCATCACCACCATGTGCCGTCATCATGACATCTCTGATCGCCAAAATTTGTGACGCCATGATTACGTCATCACCTGACATCATCACTTGGTCAAAGGTGGGCTGATCACGGAGGCAGTGCAAAACCACATTAGGTGCGGAAAGCTTTCGGTGGGTGGCGGGGCAGGATGAATACATCGACTGAGGAAAAAAAAAAAGATGATGGCTTTCACCTTCAAGTCGTCTTAGGTGAATGTATAAGGGGCCCTGTGATTTTTTTTTTATTTTACTAATGCGCATCTACGCTGTGCTGCAGGCGTACTCTCCAGGCGATCTGCATGCCTTAATAACCAGCCACAGCCATAACGGGCAGCACGCCGCTGTGAAGCTCTCATCCGGGTTAGTAGTCATGGCCATGTACTTGGCACCGAACTTGTCAAAAGGAGACGTCGCCAAGTACATCGAGAAGGCAATGCATCGATACAGCACCGAATTCAAACACGGTCCCTTCGTACTCGTCGGAGATCTGAACGTTGACATCATGCAATGTGACTGGCTAGTCCAACACATGATGTCACGTTATGTTCTCCGATGCGTATCGTATAACTGCAAACGTCCCACCACCATCAGGGGCACCTGTATCGATGTTGCATTCTCGAACTTTCCATTGCGTCCCATCATCGATGATCCCTTGGCAACATACCTTACTGATCATAAAGCAATCATCTTTAAAGGGAAACGAGTACCCAAGCTCATCGAGAGACGTCCTTCTTGTACTTTGCAAAAGCACATCCATTGTATATATGTAATGCATATAGTTCATCCATCATAAAGCAATCATCTTTAAAGGGAAACCAGTCCCCGAACTCATCGAGGGACGCCCTTCTTGAACTTGGTAAAACATCATCTCTTGTGTATATATAATGTTTATACTCTCAAACCTCATTATAACAAAGTTGCATCTGCCACGAAAATAACTTCGTTATATCCGAAAATTTGTTATAATCGTTTATTTGTAGCACTGTAGCTATTACAAGACTATTCTTCATTTTCTTCGTTATATCCGTGTTCGTTATAACGAGGTCTGAGTGTAGTTCATCCAAGTGCATATATACTTCATCAAAATGTATATAGTGCATTCAACCGCAAATTAATAAACATTGTGTATGTCATGCATATATAACAACGTTGTCACGTCTATATATGATGGTAGAGGAATGTGTATGGAGCATTCGCGGGTTACCTGATCATCTCCGAGCAAGCTCCTCTAACATCATTCACTTCGTGGATATGGCGGTGAATTTTTAGTATTGAACAGCTTATAGGCGCATATTTGCTGGAAAAAAGATTATGCAGTTTCACACATTAAACTGTCTCTTAAAAAGTTGCAATTTAACGTCTGCATGCCATACTAATACTTCATGGAAGTGCCTGAAACGCTACTGCTGCACTCCTATTAATTTCCCAGATAGGTTCCGGGCGATGAAGGCAGCACCGGGCACCTACTACGTCACAGTCATCGAGGACGCTGACCGGGGAGCAGTGGTTGCCTCGGCAACCCTCTTCACAGAGCTCAAGTTCATCCGTGGACTGGCCACGGTGAGGGCGGAGCATGCATACACATGACAACTAGTCTTGTTGGCTGTGCTCGTGTGCATTTGATGTGATGACTGAGGGCTCTTACAGCACCTTGGAGGTCTGTCTCTTAATAAAGTGAACCTTTGAGCTAGCTGGTTCTGCACAGTGAAAAAAGAAACAACGCGATTTTTTACAGACTGGGACAATAGTAAAGAGAATGACACAGACAAGCACTGACTTTTAACTGAAACTTTAATGCACTCGAAGGGTATTACTATATATAGTAGACTCTCGTTAAATGAAACCTGAAGGGAACAGGAAAATGTGTGCCGTTTAACAGGAGTTCTGTTT
Organism: Rhipicephalus sanguineus; assembly: GCF_013339695.2. NCBI lineage: Eukaryota > Metazoa > Arthropoda > Arachnida > Ixodida > Ixodidae > Rhipicephalus > Rhipicephalus sanguineus. Next base: position 3,475,992 of record NC_051186.1, read on the forward strand.
ACTGAGAAATGGTCAGGAGTGCAGAATTCAAGTACAAAAGCAATCATCTTGGAGGCAGTTTTTCCATTCAAGCAGCAATTCTGTTTAAGAGATTTTCCGTTCACTAAGAGTCTACTGCACGTTACTTGTCATTTCCAGAGAAGCATGTGTAATCATGCCGGGAAATCATGTGTTTTAATGTTTTCTTCAATAATTTTTCATGTCACGTATATACCTTTCGTGTGCAATAAAATTTCAGTTGAAAGTCCTTGCTTGTCCATGTCGTTCCCTTTACTACTGTCCCCATCTGTAAAAAATCACGATGTTGCCTTTTCGATTTGTCATAAACTAGAGCTACAATAGGTCTACGATAAGTTGAACAGTTATGTTGTCCATGTGTTGTGTGCTAACCTACATACGTCCTACTTTCAGCTTGCAAAATATGGAAACAACATGGAAAAAGAGCTATTTACATGGTTGCCTCATGTTGTGCCTATATTCTGTTTGCTAGGAGTATCTGCTGTCATATACGCAGATATCGCTAAACGCAATCATCTCATGTTTTCAGAGGCTGCAAGTTTTGCCCAAGGAGTGGTAGTCTTGAGTGATCACTTAGAAGCCCTCTATTTGAGGTGTCTCTTTGTCACTTATGGGTGTTAAATCGCACATAGCATTGAAGTATCAGTTGATCATTTAAGTTAACGAGACATGAAGAAATTGCTTACCTTTCACTCTCTGTAGCAACAAAGTATAAAGATCTTGCAACTTTTCGTGCACTTTGGCGATCTGTTTTTCTATTTATTCACAACACAATTCTTTTTTCATTTTGATAAAACAGCACGTTACTAAACGAAGGACGAAAAAAAAAGTGCACAGGACACCTGTGCACTCCTTTTCTTGTTCTTCATTTAGTTGCGCGCTGTTTTATGAAAATGAACTTCAACCAGCTCGCCCAACTTTCCACCTTGCTTAAAATTTTTCCAACCTCGGCCTTGTTGCAGGCATAAATGTGCAAATTGCCACAGTTTGCCGTTTGTGTTCGCAACCATATTATATATCTTTTAGAGGCGAAGCTCTTCAGGGTGTGGGTCGTTCCCTCCTCTGTAGTAGTAGTAGTAGTAGCAGTAGTAGTAGTAGTAGTAGCAGTAGTAGTATATAGTAGTAGTAGTAGTAGTATGTATGTAGCCAGCTCTAGTTTAATGAATTGCTCACTAGATGGTGTTTCATGTATTTCTTAGAGTTGCTGTTTAAAGATGACAGATGGCGCTTGTATAATGCGAATGGCGCACGTCATTGGATGCCTGCGATCGTAAAAGGCGCTTGCTCTTGGCGCGCTTTCTCTTTCGCTCGGGAGCGGACACTTTCCCTGCATTTCACCGATCACGAAGCGGTGATAATGAAGGGACAACGTAAACCAACTGTACAATAAAAGTTTGATGTTTAATATATACACGGTGTTTCACACTCCTTATATGATGTACTGGGCGAATTTCACGGAAGAGTTTCACGGTTTACTGATGATTCCCTCCGGAGCTTCGCCCCACTCATCATCATTCACCCCGTGGATATGCTGCGATTTTTTTCTGTCTCAAACAACCTGATTATTGAAACTGAAGCTTCTGTTACGTCCTTGCAGAGAGGTCACATAGAGGACGTGGTTGTCTCAAGCGAGTACCGTGGACGCAACCTGGGCAAGCTGTGAGTACATTTGCTACGTTAGCACAACCCCCGTTGTCACTTAACCCTTTCAGTCACGAATTATGATGCACTGCCTGCAAATGCATCAAAATTGCATGGCATGATTTCAAGGCACTCAGTATTACATTCCAAGAAATAAAATGAAGGAATGTGTTGTTTTGTGTGAGTTTCAGCAGTTAATGTTAATTAGCGTGTAATTAAATATCTAATTATTCTGCAATCAGTCAGCTTGAATCCTTGCATAAAAGGAATCATCTATTAGGCCCAAAATGCATGCACAGTTCGTTTTTTGGTTGTATGCTTTTTGAGCGATCTTATGGTCTTTGATCTTATGATCTTTGAGCTGATCTTATGGTGCTCTGCCACGGTGGGGCACTAATTTATTATTTTGGGCAGGCGTATCGAAGTGGTACCCAAAATGTGATAATTAACTATGCTAGCATTAATTATTCATCAAGTTAGGCTATTTACAATTCAATTTCCTAATTATGAGACAGACATAATTATTAAAGCATAAAAGTAGAAAAATATGGCTGCCAGAAGTCCTTTGATGGCTGCTACACAGAAACAAAAGAACTGGAAAGAAAAAAACTTCACACTTTCTTGCTATGTTGTGCTTACACATGGTGACCACCTAAATGTACAGCATTTACTTTTAAGACACGGGGTGCACCGGCTCAATGGTGCGTCTGCATGTTGTGCTGGAACAGTTCACGTAATGTATCACCAGTTAATAGCACCACTGTCAAATGAGCTCATAATTTTTATTGCTCAGGTAGTGCTAATTAAGAAAAACTGTGTTACACTGGTCATTGCTGTTCAAGCAATCAGTCAACCTGATTTATTCCTTAGCTTCGCATATTCATCAAAGTACCTCTTCTCTCTTTTCTTTTTAACCCTTGACAACAGCCTGATCCAGACACTGGTACGACTTGGCAAGCGACTTGGCTGTTACCGGCTTACGCTCGACTGCAAGGACACCGTCGTCAAGTTCTATGCCAACAATGGATTTGCCCTCGAGCCTGGCAGTTCCAACAGCATGAGTCTGCGCTTTGCTGCTGCCCAGTCTCAACAGCCCAGTGACGTTACCGCCCAGTGACTGCAGACTTACTCATGATTGGAAAGCAACGACAGATGGAAAAGAGAAGCAGTGAAAAAATATTGTCCTGCTCTGGCTGTAAATCATACGCATGGCCCAAATGTTTCACAATTCATCGCTTCAATGCCACACTCATCCTCAACACAATGTAGTTTAATGCATTCCTTTGTTGAATTTCTGGTTCATGCTTGTTTTTGTGCTGTACAGTTCACGATGCAGCATTAAGGCACTTACTGAAAAGACTGCGTGTGCTTGTTCTGATATTGTTTTTTTAGGATAACACAAATTATATAATTAATATGACATTTATGCGCTGGTAATAAGTGATGAGAGGCTTTCCCTGCGAAGGAATTGCTTGCTGCATCCTTCTCCTCATCTTATTTACAATGCAGCCGTGTGCCTTTCCTCTTTATGCACAGGCAATGCTGCGAGTTTCTGGTTCAACCCCTTGACCAGTGAAGAAGTCACTGTAAACAAAACAGCTGAGGTCATCCTTATCTAAACAGCTGCTCCACTGCCCACGTGTTATCAAATGTGAAATGTATTTTGTTGGTTTCAGTATACATACAACTGTCTGTGTGGAAAGCTTGTACCTTCAATTTGCACTCACTGGACATGGTGTGCCAAATGTCTCAGTCTCATGTCTTTGGTTCTTACTGTGCATTTTAGCACCTTTGTTTCACCTACAGACACGGACATTTCAGCAGCATGGGATGGTTTCTTGAGCTCACCTGTTGAGTGCATCAGCATCAGAGGTGAACACTGGTCATGAAGTTGCACCGGAAACCTGCTGGTCATGAAGTTCAACTGGAAAGTTGGCAGTTATGAAATTGCACCGGAAACTCGGTGGCCATGAAGCTGCACCAGAAACTTTGCTGGTCGTAAATCGCACCGGAAACTCGGTGGTCGTAAGTTGCATCGGAAGCTCGGTGGTCATGAAGTTGCACCGTAAACTTGCAACGCATTCGAATGTAATCGGTCAAAAAGGAGGAGGAAGTAAACCAGGCATTCACAGGGAAAGCCTCTCATTTCCACCTTGTCATTTATATACATGTGGTTGTTAAACGGTGAACCCTTTGTTTGGCTGCCACTGCCCATGTTGGCCTGGCTGTACATCTGGCCTCTATACCACGACCGTATAAAAATAATAAAAATATCTAATGGCTATGAGGAATTGAACATTGGTCGCCAACGTGGTAAGTCGGCACCTGCTATTCTGGTTTCCAAGACAGTTGAAAAAGGTGGCACAGACGATGGTTCAATAAGTTCCAAGTCTTCCAAAGAGAAGGGTGGAAAGATTTGCAGTGTGCCTGTGTAGTACTTAATAACAATGAGGTAGTTGTGCCTTGATTTGCTGCTGACATGCTCGACCAGCTGCATTTCCCGAGAATGGCTTGTCTATAAAGGGCAGCACTGTTTCATTACATTCAATGTCAGTACAGTGGTAAAGATAACCAAGAAATATTGGCAGTGATTACTACTTGTTGTTAGAGCTTTATTAGCCTTGTTGTTACCTTTGGGCCAGATGTTGTTGAACTTCTAGGTAGCTTCTTTCATACCGGTGTTTTTACAAGTACGCAAATAAACAAGAACTTCGGCACGTTTTACCACCACATTGAGTCATCATTCATTGCAGCTTAGAGTTGCGCCATGTCATTCAGCATGCAAAAAATTTTGAATGGGACGCTAAAGAGAAAAACGATTTTCCCTATTAGTAGATCACCCCTTTCACCGCAACCAAAAGCACCACTCTTACTGCGAAAAAAAAACGCGTGAAAAAATCTAGGTGGTGATGCCACCTATACGTTTGCTTACCAACTCATTGTGATGTTATAGATTTTTACAGCACTTTCTCGGGTCTACATTATTCTGTATAAGCAAAAACAAATTGCACTGTGTTCTAGGAAAGCGAAAAACTCAACATGGCAAGTTTTCTGCAATTTATTTGGTAAAATGTTGCCAAAGTACGAAAAATTACTTTGAAATTCATGTCACAGCCATGCAGGTGGTGAAAGCTTTGGTGCAGAATTCAAGAATGAAAGTGGCCTTAGATCAGTTTCTTTTTGTAAAAGTGAGTCTATGATGGTGAGAGCAATGACAATAGAGTTAAAAAAAAGAAATTGATCAGTCCAAACTGATCTAGTGCTTCACTTCACTGTCCTGTTCTAAAGAAACTTTTCTTTTTTCCAATTCTTCCAGCTCTGTGGGTATTGCAATCTGGCCAGATATAAATTGATTGTTCCCAGAGATGGCACAATGAAAGTTGAGCCTATACAGAGTTCTTTTTTTTAAGACAATACAGATTTTTAATAAAAATTATATGACAGTCAGGCACTTGTAGTCTCCAAACACGAACTCGAGGTGGAAATACTTTGCTGTGCCTAAAGTTACATTGAAATAAGTAATAAAAAAAAACTTGTTGACTTCTATTATTAACTTGACGGCAGTTGTTTATATGGCAAAGTTGTAGGACATCACAATTTATGGCATACCTAGGTATTTTCTAAAAAAGAAAAAAGCACATAGTTTGAGATATTAATCATTGAGTCTGCCTCGGTGGTACAGTGGTCGGCTGCTGACCCTGAAGTCGTGGGTACGATACCAGCTGCTGCGTTTACATTTCGATGGAGGCACAATGCTAAAGGCCCGTGTACTGTGCGATGTCGGTGCATGTTAAAGAACACCAGATGGTCAAAATTTCCGGAGCCCTCCACAACGGCGTGCCTCATAATCATATCGTGGTTTTGGCACGTTTAACCCCAGATATTATTATTGTCAAAGTTGAAGGCCTCGATCCACGCTTTATCAAAACCGAGCGTGCCGGAAGCACAGAAAATGCAGCCGCCGTGTCATGTCAGACCAGAACTCCACGTGACAAACATTGAAAAATGGCATGTTGCAGCAGAATCTGGACGGAGAAAATGGCAAGTCGTCTGAAATACACAAGCCCTGTAGCTTCTGCAAACTAGGTAACGTAATGAATGAAAATGTAGGACGAGGCAAAGAAGGCTACAGGACAAGCGCATAGGACAAGCGTCTTGTCCTACATTTTTTTCAGGCTATTTTCATTCATCATGAATTACCAAGTCATCCAACAGTCTATTCTCCTACGTAACGTAGTTGGGCAGCGAACAAAATTGAGAAAAAGTTGGAGAAGGATGAGAATCGAACCCAGGCCTTCCAGGTGTGAGATGAGGACACTTACCGAACAGCCACAGCTCTTCGGTTATTCAAGGTGAATGAAAAGGGGCCTACAGTTGGATACAACTTAAGTCCAGAGAGGGCCCGCCCAAATGATCAAAGCGCAACAGCCTTAGACTGCCTCCGCGACTAAAGAAATAGTCACGTTCATGCACTTGGCAGTGTTCTGTGAAGACGGGGTCACCGGCTGTACGGCTCATGACGTCAGTCTGGAGTGCATGCCCAATGGTGCAGACGAACCATCGTGCCTTCGAGGAGGCAACGCTGGAGACTTTAAAGTTGTATCCGACTCTAGTGAGTGAGTGCGTGCTCGAGCACCTAGATGCCCTTGCGCTGATGTCGTCATAGCTCCCAACGACCTCCACAAGCAGTAGAAACTGCACTGACACGTTAGAGCGAAATGGCGCAACCCTCCATCGTTCTTTGCTTAAGGAGCCGAAGTCACAGAAAATCGGGCATCGTTGTCGGTGATAAAGAACCTGCGTTCCTGTCTTAAAGGCAGAGCTAAAGGATCCTCCAACTTATTCTTGCTTCTCTTATTCTTGAGGTTTCCTTCATGTTTTTAAAATTTTTCATGTTTTGTAATGATGATGTATGGTCTTAAGTGGTGCAAGAGCCAGTGCTGGCCAAAGTGCACCAGAACTTGAAAGAGTGCCGTTAATTTTTAAAGTTTTATTTATTTTCATTTTCGTTTACCTATTTTACTCTTCTTGCTGTTTGTTTTGGCCAGAAATCTTACATTGGAATTTATATACCCTATTACACAATGCAGCTGAAAGTGGCCTTCAAAGCGAATTATGCAGCATGGTTGCTTGATTCGAATAGTAGTAGTATGGCGCAAGTTATAAGCAGTAAAATATGGTACGTTTTAAAATTTGCAATACTTAGCCAACATAATCCCATATAGCACGCTTTTAACCTTTAATATAATAAATCAGGGCATGGGTGACATGCAGCGCCCCTGAAATGTGGCTTCGTGGCAGTACGGATTTGCCCTGAATACATGGTTTCACGGTATAGTGGCCCCATGGTGCAGTGAAACCACCTTTTCAGGCAGGTTACCGTCACTGAAATATGTATATGCGTTCATTTCGAATATACCTCAAAATTTCGGAAATCTTAAATTCACATCGAAGCAAATTTGAATGCTGTAACATTCCTTCAAATAGTCAATGCATCGAGATATTCACACAGGTTTAGCATTGGCCGCTCAGTATGCATCACCTTCGAACACTGCAGCGCCTCTGTGGCTGCCACTTAATCTAGCATGTGAAACTGAGGCCCGAGTTTTGTGACCAGTAAAAGCTATTAAGGTACTCTGCTACCATCCACGCTAATGTCAACAACTTCCCTCCGAATGTCACGGAGTGCCATGCCTGAACAGCTTGTCCATTGGCATTAGTGGGAGCACACAAGTGAACTCATGAACAGTCCAAGCAAAAAAATCCATACGTTGGTAAATGTAAATCACAGCGGGCACATTTTATTGTCCGTTTGTCATATCTAAACAAGAGACACCACCTCACCTATCACACATAAAATAATGAGCATCGGTTTACGATAGGATAGTTAAAGAGTTTACGATAAGCTACCTATGCGAGAACCTCCAAACCAGGCTCGCACACGCCACTCCTGTCCCGACGAGTTGCACGATGGCTCTCGTAGGTGCAACACCACGATGCAGTGATCCAACACAAATAAAAGTCTCACCAGCTCAGATCACAACTTTTCGCAACTTCCGATGATATCTGAAGAGCAAGTATCTCGAGACGAAGGCCGCAAAGAAGTTACGTTGTGCTGGAAGCAGGCGCTGGGCAGCACGGGTGGAACCCATCTGGCAGTGAATGCCCAGTGATGGTGCTCCGTTCGGCCGTCGCACAGAGATGGCTAGTCATGAAAACTTGATTGAACCATGAACAAACAGCTGCGTGACAGGCTCCTGCAAGAGTCAGAAATGATAAAGAGTCATTTGGTGTTGCAACGAACTAACCGTAGGGTACTTAAGCAACTCATGGGAACACTCATTGCCACACCTTTACTACAGTCAAACCCGACTATATCAAACTCGGATAAATCAAATTATCCTTTATATCGAAATACTTTCAAACATGACAATGCTTTAATGTCAATGCATAGGCTACATCGAACAAATATAGCCGGAACACGTCATATATCGACCATCAGACAGTGTGAAAACGCCCCAGGAAGTCAGCTTTCCCGCATGCATTCAGGAGAGCAAGCTGGTGTCGTTAGCAGGGCGCTGCGCAGAGCGAGTAGAAACTACCGCTTGCCGTCACAAGCTTTCTCTTCGCTCCCGTCTGCCCATCGTGCGCGGTCGTTGGGGTCGCCGTTCGCTTCTCTGCGATTCTCCGCTCCCTTTGTTAACGCAATGGCTGCGGTGAAAACGGAAGAACGCTATTCTCCGCAAAGCTGGCGATGATCAACATTATCGAACAGGAACAGAAGTCTGACATCGCCGTTGCGTACAGCATCTCAAGGAGTGCGTTGAATACGATAATGAAGAACAAGGCCGACATAAGGGCCAAGCCGGACTAGAGGCTTCCAGCATGCGACGAGTAAAAGCACAGCTGCGTATGAAGATGTTGAGGCGCTGCTTGCATCGATACCGTATTTTCTCGTGTATAACGTGCCCCTGCATATAACGCGCACCCCCAACTAAAACTGCAGGAAAATAAAGACTATAAACGGCACATGGTTGCCCCGTCGGGGAAATATCGTGGTATCAAGAACACACGTTTTTCATGATTTCCGCAATAATTTTGTCTACCTTAGCTGACCATTAAATTTTCGGAGCGCTTGTACATTGTATTCACGGAAGGTATCTTGAAACTGGAGAAAGAAGAGTTGCAGAAACTGAAGATAAAATTTTCAGAAAGTCAGATTTTTTGTTCATTTTTTGAGATGCAAAAGCTGCTTCCGTTGAAGGCTTTTTTTTTGCGGTTCTTGAATAAATTTTCCAGTGCTACACAGAAACCAACACGCTATCTTATAGGCTGCCATTATGAAGTGTAAGTAATAAGCATGTTTCACAATTTATCAAAAGCTCTGAAGTTTTATTCTATTGAGCACACCGTAACCCCTTACCAAATTCTGCACGAGGAGCATGTTGTGTGAAAGGGCCAGTAAACAACCCCATGGTCTAAAATTTGTGATGAGATTTTTTTTTATTTCAAGAATTTGACCAATGGCATACATACTTGAATATACAAATAGAGGCCAGTTTCTGCTATATACATCAGCAGTGCTCTATGTTGGGGCCCATAGAGCCACAAATCATAATCACTATGAAGAGATAACTGCGTAATTGCATGATGTGACCATGCTGCTGCAAGAATTTTGCGAATAAGTGCTGTAACAAGGAAGTTACAGGGTATGGAAGAACCCACTTCAGCTGGCTTCGGTTTCTAGCTCGACCTTCCCACCCTACTCTGCTAAGAAGAGGGGTAGGCACAGCCCGTTGTTGTGCCTACGTGCACTTCAGCAACGCAACACGACATCAGCGATTACGCCATCGGTGCGCAGCCAACGACAAAGCAAGGCTTCCTCCATGTGCCGTTCGTGTCAGAGCGGCTCTAGGGTCACCCTAGCGCCGCTTGTGATGAGGAAGTGTGGTAACTGCGCGGCCAAAACCACATCACTGCAGGGCCAAGGCGCCATTTCATAGCGCAGAGAACCAATCGACGAAGTCGGTGCCGCGTAAAGTTGCCCATGCGCCACTTTACGTCGCTTTGTGGACGAGGAGGACTTGAGAGGTGCTGGAGAGGGGCGCAGGAATTTTTTTTCCGAAATGCAGCGTCTGCGCCGAGCAGTGATATATATGCACAAAATGTGCTCACAGCAGCTTTCTGCACGAATTGGCCTGCTTGTTTGGGAGATGTAAAAAAAGATATTAAAAAGATGGAGCCTGTTTACTGGCACAGCAGTACAAAAAGCCTAGAGCTCGGAAGTGAGCTACACTAACCGGAAATACATAAGAGTGCAAGTCGAGCGCACATTTTGTTGCACTTAGCAAATCCTTCGGGTTCTGTGTGTCGCCCCAAATGAAAGTACGGCCACTCACCGTCGTCAATGCTTGGTGGATGCGAAGCTGCGGCTACTGCAGTGACTTGTGAGCTCCAGCCGCGGGATGATGTTCATGGACAGCAGTTCCTGGAAGAGCAGCTTGCACGCGTACGGAATACGCAGAGTAGCGATGGCACTCGACGAGCGGCAGTAGTGGCACCAGTGTGAGTAGCCCAGCAGGCCGCACTGTTCGGCATACGTCCACCTGCACGCAGGAAAGTGAGTTTGAACGAAGTATTCCAGCACATACTATCGGCAAATGAAATGTGAACGCCGAGGCAAGTGCCCGAGGCATGCGTGAACGGGCACTGTGTTTGCAGTGAGCCAGTCATCCCGCAGAGACGAGCAAGCAGATCCAATTTGTTAGCCTGATGTTCATCCTTGTACAATAGCTTCACTTTTCCCGACTTTCATTTTCATTTCATCACTTTCCACTAAAACGCAATTGATAGAAAACAGAATAAAATGTGACTGCTGACAGTACACACTGTGCCTTCAGTTATGCCTTAGGCATACATTATGCGGCTCAAGTTTCAATTCTTGCTGATGGTATGTCTTTTTTTTTTAAGTTTGCCCCCAGTAGTTTTGAACATAATTTTCAGAACCAAGAGAGCGGCATAAGTCTAAAAGCTGTCTTTTTTTTTTGGTGATTTGTAGCAAAAGTGAATTTCTGCGCCAGCACTCAAACAGCGAGTCACCGTGCCACGAGCAGTGGATGGCAATGGAGCCTTGCATAAAAAAAGCAGCCTAAACAAGCAACATGGTGGAGGACTACTTCCGGCGCGCACGGCTGCTTCAGGCAACGTGCCGATTTTGTAAACAAAGATGGCGGTGCTCACGCAAACGTAATGTGTTGCCACTTTACGCAATTTAGGTGTGAAGCAAATACAGTACAATTTCGGTGATATGTACCCGGCTGATACAAATTCGCAAAATTCCCATACCGAATTTCATCGTATCGAATGGGCCGAAATTCGGATGTTCCGAACATGTATCCGCGTGCGACGGGTGATAAGAACTTGGGCACCAAAATCGTTGAGCAACAGCCGACAGCAGCATGCTCCGAAAGCTCCGGAAGTACTACATGCGTGGGCAGTGCATACACAGTCAGAACTGTGCTCGTTGTCTGCTGCGACCGCTGTAGATCAACCCGTGGTTGCTTTGATGTATGGTGACGACGAAAATTCTAAAGTACATGTGCATCCAACGCTCACCAAGTAAAAGCAATGCTGTTTGACATAACCACTGCGGATGAAACTGCAGCAGACACAATCACAGATAGCAACGACGCAGTTTTGAAGGCATGTGCGCAGCCAGCGCACACGGACTGAAAACGAACCAACCGTTTGCCGCAACCGCTCTGCACGAAACCGTCGTTGCTATCGATGTGATCATGAATGGTGATGACGAAACTGAAAGTACACATGCACTCCACGCTCACCAAGCCAAAGCGATGCTGCTTGCTGCAACTGCTGCAGACCGAACCATGGTAGATGGGATCATAGCAACGGTGGCATATAACTGGTTCTGCAGAAGTTAAATGGAGACGACCCACGTATTTTTTATTTAATCATGGAGGCGAAAACTATGCATGCTGCACAAGCGCATGTTCTTGTCAACTTTCTCGTCTTCACGATAGCCCCGCACGTTCCCTGATGCTCTGTTCCGGTGCATTTCTCAACAGCAATGACGCAGTTCTGAAGGCATGCGTGTGGCCAGTGCACACAGATTCAAAATGGAACTAACGTTTGCCACAACCAGTGCATATGAAATCCTGCGGTCGCTATTGACGTGATCACTGATAGCAACTACTACACAGCTCCAAAGGTGGATGGCTAACACAGCAGTAGATTAAAGGCAGTAATGTTGTTAAAAGGCACAAAGCCTTTCGGTGTTCCTGTTGTTTGCTTATGACTATGGTGGAGCGAACTTTGGCACTAGCGAAGCTTAGATGCGCTTGTTCGCAGCAGCCCACTGCACTGCCGTCCCCCTTAGCAGTCCATTCACGTGTGTCCCAGAAAGACATAGGTACCGTAAAAACCGGAATATGTATAGGTTGAATTTTTTTTCAAGAAACAGCCCTAAAAAGTCGACCCCCGTCTTATATACCGCTCATTGGCAGAAAAACTTTGCAAGTCTGGCCACTATGGGCAACTGAAGTCAACCGCCTCCATCGCCATCGCCATCACCGGCATCGCTTTGTTTACCACCAGCCTTGTGCCGTGGGCGATCTTATTTTGCGGTTTTGTTGTTGTTGTCTTGTGACTCTGTTTGGGCTCCGAGGTGCTTTCATTTTTGTTCACGACCGGTGGTCGACGACAGTTCACTGTAGCGTTCAAGAAAACAGTGATCGAGTTTGCGAAGGCAAGAAGAAGTCTGGTCTGAAGTGTGTGCAAGGTGTGTTGGGATGCTAGCGCACGTGAACTTGAGCGGGAGCCGTGACTCACAAACAATAACTGAAAGTTTATCCTTGCACGGGTGTTCTCGCTCTTCCAATCTCGCCGGATACAGTTTCTTTGTTGCTTCCTGCTATGCCGGCAGCTCTGGTTACAGCGGCACGGCACGTATGGCTATGATCAGCGGGCAGATCGAGTGCACCACAGAAGCATTCGTTACTGGCGGACGCTGAAGGATCACATCACGACACGCAGCGATCAGAAGAAATCTGTTTCGTTGCCAGACCATAGCGTATCTAGAGGTGGAAACGAAGGTTGCACAGTTTAACCGGGAGCCGCGCTCGCGTCGTGATTGCTGTGAAGACAGTTGTGACGTTTTGCAAAGTTAATGCTTGAGCCCATCTTTTGGCTTTCTGACATGTTTCATTGTGCACCATTTGAAATTGCGTTTGTTACACAGTAAAGGCGCACGCCTTCCGATACTTTAGCTATTCCATGTACTTCTTTTTTTCGATTTTCAGTAGTTAGAAGTGGGGGGTTCGACCTATATTCCAGTCCGACCTATATTCCGGTTTTTACGGTATGCGAGTTCTTTCTGCAGAAATGAATGTTTTGTACATGTATTGTGGTTTAAAAACAAACTTTGCTAGTTTTCTGGTGATACGAAATTTCTGGTGGTACAAATATTTTCACACCTCCTTGACATTCGTATCACCGAGATTCTACGGTACGTATAAGCGCATCTTGGAGACTGCCGACCATGTGCGAGACCATAACGTGAGAGAAAACATTCCCGTCAGTTTTCGCTGCTGCAGGGTTCCAGTTTAGCAACATTTCATTGACGAGAGATGTGAGATGCATTGAATCATATGGGAGTTAGCTGAGGACAAAAAAATATTATGTTGTCACGAAAATTTCGCGGCTGCACAATTTCGTTATTGTGGGTTTCGAATGTGATACCGTTCAGTGCACAGTGACATAGCATTCTTGGCAGGTAATTTTAACAAGGTTTTACTGTAACGGGTTATCTGTAGACACTGACATTCAAAGCTCAATGACCAAAAAATTGATGAGGCCAGCGTTGCCTACCTCACAGGCATCGCTGGAAAGCATGAGCCGCTCTAGTAGCAGCATGCTGGCACCGTGTCCAATGAGGCAGTCGCGCTCCATCTCGCCCAGTCGCAGTCCGCCTTCGCGTGACCGACCCTCGGTGGGCTGCCGGGTGAGCACGGCCCGAGGACCTCGTGCTCGGGCGTGCACCTTGTCCATGACCATGTGCTTCAGCTTCTGGTAGTAGATGGGGCCCATGTAGATGTACGCGGACAGGGGCTCCCCCGTTATGCCAGAGGTGAGGCAGTCCTTGCCCAGGTAGTTGAAGCCACGCTGGATCAGCTCCTCACCCACGTCTTTCACCTAGTAAGTGGATGAATCAACAACAACAAAAAAAGACACATCACCCTGTTAGTGCGTGTTCTTCTCCTCTAATCAGTTAGCAGTACGTGTTGCAGTTTCTTGTGCCATTAGGCTAGGTGATTGCCGTGGTTGCTTTGTATGTTAGTTTTCAAGCATGTGACTTCTGTGAATAAAAAATCAGTTAAAGTTTAGCGCCTGTCCTGTGTGGTTCTCTTTTGTCTATTTGTGAAACCTTGTCTATTTGAGAAAAACACCTATTTTCATTTTTTATTTTTGGTAAAAACACCTACTTAACCAAAATATCGGAGGGGGGGCCAGGACCCCCTGGCTACGGGCCTGGTAGTACTGATTGCACAGTTGTGCCTTTGCGGCGGTGCATAGCATATGTATGCAATTCATTAGTATTGCTGCCAGGACTTCTATCATGCACTGACACGGCAAGACTCCCGCAGGTGGTAGAAATCTACAGAACATTTGATGTCCCATAAGAGGAATCCCACTTACATTCCTTTCTGATTGGGCATCAGTGACCTTGGCTTGCTTTTTCCTGATATATAAGTCTATATCAGTTTATAATGAATGCCAAATTTCATGCAGGCTGCAAAGTAACTGACGCCATATCACTGTAATGAGCTTTCACTGTAGGGCGTTCATTTCAGCAGTACCTAAAGCTAACGTACATAATGCTACAAACGCTCAGCAAGCCAAACTAGTGCCAACCTTCGATCCTCCAAAGGCGGTGCCGTAGTGGAACTTCCCATTGAGGACACCCGCCTTGCCCGCCAGCAGTTCGATGAGCTTGCCGACCGTCATGCGGGAGGGGAATCCGTGTGGGTTCATGATGAGGTCGGGACAGATGCCTTGGTCATTGAAAGGCAAGTCCTCCTGCTGTGCAATGAGGCCGACTACGCCCTTCTGGCCATGTCGGCTGCTGAACTTGTCGCCGATCTCTGGGCGGCGCGTCTGCCGCAGCAGCAGCTTCATCAGGAACGACTCCTCCGTGTTAGATGTGATGAGCACCTTTTCCACGTACACGGGTTCCAGGCCTTTGTATGTAACGGGAACCTGTGTCGACGCAAATAAACAATGACTTCTCACAAATTTTTACAGCAGAGCTGTACTGCACACCTCCCTGATTTTGCGGCGTCCGTCCACGTACAAAAAAAGAACTCACATGACCTCTGCTGATCGATTGATGATGTCATCATGATGACATCGCAGATCACCAAACTTTGTGATGTCCTTCTGACATCGCAGGAGGACACCATCAATTGACATGGCCGATAGGTCAAAGGTGCGTCGATCGCCGAGGCAGTGCAAGACCACATAAGCTGCAGAAAGCTTCAGTGGAGCGGAATGACCTTCGTACGTGTTTCGCCAAGTCAGTCGAGTCTAGGCACTGCATTGGCGCTGGCGTGTGTGGCAAGCATGGGTTGACAGCGCATTATGAAGCCCTAGGAGCAGCACGCTTATGAAGAATGCCGACGAGAGCAAATATGGGAGTGCACCAGTCAGCCCTGCTGGTCACCCACCTTCGCAGAGTGTAACTGCTCCAACTTTTTTTGCTTTGCCTACATTAGTGTTGCTTTGCATGTACACTCAAACCTCGTTGTAACGAACACGGATATAACGAATTATCGGTTATAACGAAGTAAATGAAGAATAGTCTTGTCATAGCTACAGTGTTATAAATAAACGTTTATAACGAATTTTCGGATAAAACGAATTTATTTTCGTGGCAGATGCAACTTTGTTATAATGAGGTTTGAGTGTAGTGCCACAAAAAATCGTCCCAATGATTGCCTATTCCTCATACTTAATAAAAACAATGATCAAACTAGTAGAAGTAGAGTTTTCCTCAGACTAAAGAAACAAATAGGGAAGTCATTGCCGCAGCTGCGATTTAACACGAATGTCATGGCGTAACGTCATGCAAATGGCACCACCCTTCCACCCCCGAGATAAATGTGTGGAAAAGGATAGAGTCTACATAGTTGCCGATATCCTGCCTGGACAGCTTTACAGAAACCCACACAGTGGAGCAAGGTACATGAAAAGGAGCACCACACCCCTGACTGTAGAATAAAGCTACAAGCGAAACCCGCACAGATTTCTCAGAAGGAAAGTGTCACGGAAATGTTTTCGTCATAGTCGAAGTATACAGAACCTAGGAGTGTGTAGTGCTGCAAAAAATCATGAATTTGCTAGTTATTTCTACTTTGTTTTCAAAGAAGAATATGTACGCAGTGGAGGAATGCGGTGAAGTTGCAACAAATTCTGAGATATGATGTTGAAGCCTGATAATCATACATTTTTCATACTGTTTTGCTATATCTTTGGGCAATCAGCATAAAAGACTTCTGTAGACACCATTGACAATATATGTTCACGTGAAGAAATAGCAGGATACTACATTCAGAAAGCTACTGTTCATTAAATAATTGATAAGCTTGGCTGTGTACATATTTGCTGCAGTGAGCACATCGGTGTTAGCTTTGTTTAACTTCTTGATTCTACAGAGAACAGAGCCATTACCAAGCTAATCTAGAGCAGTGGTACAGGTGGCTGCATCCCCTGCTAATAAACTTCTTAGCACTGGTCTTATACTACATGAGTCAATATGCTTCATACACATTCTATACAAGTGGTATCCAGTAGCAACAATGTTCCTGCAGCCAACTTCGATCATCCTCCCTTAGGCTGTTTTCCATAGCGTACAGAAGGAGAGAGGGTGGCAGGAGATACTGAGAGCTGCCCTGTCCAAGCACTGCATTATAGCGTGCAAACCTCTAGATCTTGCAAAGCTCACGTGCAACAGCATGCACGTTTCAAAGAGCTACTAGTTAATGTTTAGGGACTCTCATGTCCTCAGTTGAAGCACAAGATTGTGTGAGACCATGAGTTTTATATCAGCACTCTTGGTCTTTTAGGTCACTCACTGCAAATTACAAAACCAGGAAAAAGAGATAAAAGACAGCCATTTACTTAAAAAATTTCTTCGCACAAATACACCCAAGAATTGCGAACCTCTTTGTGCTCCGCTTGTGTTGGCTGGCCAGGCTGTGGCACAGTGGCGGTGGCTGCAGGAACCCACTTGTTAATGAGGACCTGCCGATTCTCAACTCGGGAACCCGGGCGTGCAATTCCATCTGCATCGAGGGCCTCGTGCTTCCACACTGGCATCATGTTGGTACTGTCTATGAGCGGTCCCATAATTTTGTCGCTGGTCTGGTTGGCATACTTCTTGATGACACACTTCTGGTTCCTGTAAACCTGGCATCGGCCAAAGCCACGGTCGATGGACGATCGATTCATAACGATGGCATCTTCGATATCGTAACCACTGTAGCTCACCACAGCCACAATTGCATTCTGGCCAGCAGGCAGCTCTTCAAAGTTGATGAGCTCAATGGTTTTGGTCTTGACCATTGGCCGATGTGGGTAGACCAGGAGGTACATCAGGGAGTCTATCCTGTTGCGTTGGTTGAGGCCAATGGTACCCATCGCCTGCTTGCCCATGGCGCACTGGTATGTGTTTCGCGGCGACTGGTTGTGGTGCGGATACGGGAATGATGCCTGCACAAACTCCAAGCAGACTGTAAGGCCTCGATCTCGAGGTGCGTCGTCTTTGAAGTGATGTCCTCCTCACGGAGCGCAATGTGGCTGTCATTCTCCTCGTTTACATCGAGGAACTCAACGATACCTCTGCGAATGAGGTCGTTGAAGAAGAGGAAACCCCTGGTGAGGTCCTCGATGTGGGCGTTGGTTAGCTTGGGGCGCCCCTTCTCAACGATGATGTACGGCCGGCACATGCGGCCACCATCAGCCGAGACGTACACACAGCGCTGCAAGTGGCTAGTGTGAAGGGAGACGAACTCCGACAGGTACCCTGATCTACGAAGCAGGCGGAGTGTCTTGAGAAGACGCACGTGGTTTTGGATGACGCCCAGTATGTTGCCGTTGAGAAACACTAGGTACACTGATGGATCAGAGAGCTCTTCACCGTTGAGGAGCTGCAGGTCTTCCACGCCAAGGTTTCGCAGCAGCCGCACTATGAACGCCTCATCTATGTCGGTGGTGATGTGGGTCATGAGCGCAAGGTTCTTGACCAGACCACAGGCCTCGCCTTCGGGGGTGTCACTGGGGCAGAGCATGCCAAACTGTGACGGCTGGAGCGACCGGGGACCGGACACCTTTCGGGTCTTCTCGAACTGGCTGTTGACCCTCGTCATCATGCCAAGTGCCGAGATGTAGGAGAGCCTCGTAAGCACCTGCATATAGTAGCACATGGAAAAACGTCACTGGCATGTACGTTAGAAAATGCATTCCACAAATGTAGGAGCATGGTATTTCGCGAAAATCAAGTTGACGTCAGGTACATTGAAGAAGACAACACCAATGTAGCGTTACTGGGTAATGTTCACTTTAACTATGGTGATATAGACAAGCACATCAATACTTGTAGAATGTGACACTATGAATCAGCATTTACAAAAAGTCATTATCCCGCTATACAGTAGACTCTCAGTAAACGGAAATCTCTTAAACGGAACTGCTGCTTAAATGGAACAACTGCATCTAACACGATTGGTTTCATACTTGGATTCTGCACCCCTGTTCATCTCTCAGTAAACGGAACTCCTGTTAAACGGAACACATTTTCCTGGTCCCTTCAGGTTCCGTTTACTGAGAGTCTACTGTATGTTGTATGTTTAAAAAAGAAAGCCCACTAAATAAGGGTTTATTCATCATGTTAGCACTATCGTGTAATCTGAATCACTGCTCATACCTGTGTGACGCCAATACGTTCCATCTTGAACCGTTTGACAGTCCAGTTTCCTGTTGAAATAGACATGCACAGTCCATGCGTGATCAAGTCCTGCCGGATGTATGTGATGACGTCAAACTGCGTCGCACGCACTTTCGGGATGTGCTTGTCGGCAACCATCTTGAGCTCTGCATTGAAGCGCTTGAACAGGTCTTCAAAAAGAAGCGACAGAAGCGAGCCGGCAAGCTCAAGCCTCTTGTTGCCATAATAGTCGCGGTCATCAAGCAGTTCCTTGTTGGACTGCGCGTCGATCACCCTCCGCACCATGATGGCCAGATAGAAGCACTTGATGCGGAAGTTGAAGTCTTCCACTGGAACGTGAGCCAGCACTGTGGTAGCGAGAATGTCCCTAGCGTCATCGACGACAGACTTGCGCTGACCGCCACCTCCACCGCCCCCTCCAGCGAAGAACATGCGCCGGTGTTTGAGCTTGCTGCCAAGGTACCGCAGTGCTTGTGTCTGTGTGAACACCTCGGCGCGATGGCACTCCTCCAGTGATGAAGCTATGGCTGACTGGACGACGTCAGAGTTGCCAATCATCTGCACGATAATCTGGTCGC
The DNA here is from genome assembly GCF_013339695.2 of Rhipicephalus sanguineus. Lineage (NCBI taxonomy): Eukaryota > Metazoa > Arthropoda > Arachnida > Ixodida > Ixodidae > Rhipicephalus > Rhipicephalus sanguineus. The sequence goes on from NC_051186.1 coordinate 3,495,249, forward strand.
ACTCCAAACCCATGGCCTTGAACACGATGATGATAGGAATGTCCTCCGTGTAGCAGTTGTGCTTCAGGAAGTAGCGACCATGCTTGACTCCGACCACGGTGCGACTTTTGCGCTCGTGCGTGGAACTGGTGACCTGCGACGGTAAAAAGAAAACATAACTCTAAGATGCAAGCTTCGTAAGATGCGCAAATACCACTGTTGAAAGACCAATAATCATTATAAGCAGGCACACTGACCTAAACAAAAAAAAAAGAACAAAATATTTCGTGATGTGATGGTTTATTTATATCTTCCATACAAGGAGGAACGAGGTGTGCCAGTAAGCTTACCTGATTTGATTTTGATTTTATTGATACTTCACAATACGTGTGATCGGAGGTGAAGGGAAAAGCCATTTGAATGGCTTGAGGGGGTCCTTCGCCCCCGTACAAAGACAGCAGCTCACCTTTCACAAGCTAGCCATTAAAACAAAAACAATAAATAAGAAAAGTTTTTCAGTATTCTTTGCACTTGTTACAAACTTCCATTAAACTACACTTTTTAAGTGCATGTGTTCCAACAAGTAAATTAAGTACACAAATGGTAGCCAAACTGGAGCCCTGTGCACTTATAGTAGCAGCGGATATAACGTAACATGTGCTAAAGGAATCTGCAGTGGCTGTCGGCTACGCTCTTGTATAGTGTGTCATGTACAGATAAGGCGACGAGGAGCTTTCTCTCAGGCCCAAGATATCGGGAAATTTTTTGTACTTACAGCAAACACTCGCTCCTGCTAGAAGTGCCTAATTCTCAAAAGCGTGGCACGCAAAAACGCAATACTGCCCGAGTTTTGATTCTTGGATTATGCAGCAATGACCCCTGTCTAACAATCACCAAGGACACCATGTTGCAAATGCTGCAGATGGGCAAATTCCAGCCATGCTGGGCTCCTACAACATGCGGTGAAGAGACTTGTATGAAAAGCTTTATTTTATTTTTCCCCTTGCAGCTCAGCTAGTGACGCTTGACATATATGCAAGAAGCGAATGCTTTTAGCAAGAGCTGCTTGCCACCAATAAAAGCTGCCACCAGCTCGGTGTTGCATGCACTGTTGATGAAGCAGACGTCGAAAACTCATGTCACGGCCGCAGCAGATTTCTTTGGCATGTGGTGCGTAGTACCTGGAGCTGCCGCTAGCATACGGCAATATTGTTCAACTGCCACTTGCACGCTCTGTCTCTGTCGTCCTCCTTCGGCAAACATCCTTGAAAAATTGTCGTGTGTGTGCGTGTAAATCAGATGTGATAATACACCTACACTGCTGCTGCAAATGAGGAATAGAGTGCATGCATTAAACGTACAAGTTCTTCAGAAGATACTGCTGTCACGGTGAATGAGCTCGGTGCCAGGGAAATCTTTAATGTGTGGCAATTTTAAACTTCAATCCTTTCACCTACTGTACCTTCCCCTTTGTTTCATGTTTCTCTCTTTTCCAATGCAGCTGCCTGATGGACTTTACAACCGCTGTCTAGTTAGTAGCTGGGCTGGTTAATAATCTATCTTGGTGACAATTTGAGTGTTCTTGTGTAAAATTCTGGTGTGCCAGTGCAAGTGTTTTCTCACGCTCTTAAGATGTTGCCAAGTTTACCTACCTGGCAGTAATAAGTTACCAACCGTCCATTTTTCTCACTCCCCTTGTACTTTTTCAAGGGCAAAGATGTGGTGCACCGCCTTCAATTCACAATGATGATGCTCCTGCCCATTCAGTGCAATCTTGTTGATAAGCACATGAAAGTGTGTGTCCTAATGCAGTCCCGAAATCTCTCTGTTTGCAGCTACAAGTATTTCCTTATTCCCCACGTGTGAACACTTGATTGCTGCTTCCCTGCCAGTAAAGAAAAAAATAGTGCAAATTCGACTTGCACAACTATGTCATAAGCTGACAATAAAATAAAGTTTACAGTGCTAGCTACTGTGGGTTCATTAAAATAGCCAATTTTGTTGATGATGTCATCCACTGCCACTGGTGTCCGCCACAGCTATCCGGCATGATGGGAAGAAAAAGAAAAAAAATTAGTGCTCCTGCCGGTAAAAAAAACCCGGGCATTTGCCATAGGAGTCACCTATTTTTTGACGGAGCCATGCCAGTGCTTCAAGGTATTATACAAGGTTATATGTTGGGCGAGTCGGTTTCTAGCTTCCATATTTCACAGCGCAAGACGACAACACAGTAAGGAACACAAGACACACGGAGCGCTGACTGACAACTGATATTTTATTGAAACCAGCCAGTCTTTTATACCACTGGTGGCGAGGAGAAACGGGCAAGGTACATGCGCGGAAGGGTCATTAGTGCCGGGAGAAAACAGACATGCGTCAAACTTCACAGTCAAGATATTTGATTTCTTTTTGGGACAATGCTACTGAGGGTGCGCTTATATATTTCTTGAGCAACTTCAACCATTGGTTCTAACGCATGAAACACCAGTTCATGACACCATTAGATTTTTAGACCTTTCACTTCACTTCGCACCCTCTCATGTTTGCTGGTCTTACGAGCCCCGAGCTCAAAAACCCATCCTTCCTTACGCTTCAGCCCATTCGAAACTTGTTAAGAGAGCCATTATTCATTCTGTTTTTAATAATGTTTTAAAGAAGTGTTGTGAACACACCATGCAACAAAGCCTTAAGGAACAAGTCAGTCGCCTCACGAAGGCTGGCTACCCTTCCGAGCTTATGGTCGCTGTTGCACAGAAACTGAAGCATAGCCTTAGAACTCGAGATGGCAGCGAGCCATTCCAACTGAGAGAAAAAAGAAAAAAGTTGTTGCCATGCCCTACCTCCATCAGGTATCACACAACCTCAAGAGAATTGGAAAACGCGCGGGAGTGGAAGTCGTCTTCTCGGCTCCCAAAAAATTGGCTGGCATGTGCAAAAAGGTTAACCGTAGGAATGAAGAATCACGTGGATGTACTGTCAGGCATGTCAAGCAGTTTGTCGAGTGCAAGAAAGGTGTAATTTATTCCCTGCCGTTTTCGTGTGGGAAAGAGTATGTGGGACAAACCGGACGATGCATAAACCAAAGACTAAAAGAGCACCATGACAATGTCGCACGCGTGGCCACTTGTGGTCACGTCGCCAAACACTGCAGAGATTGTCGATCTGACGAGAATGACGGCGAACCATGTGAACCGATGTACAGAGACAGCAAAGTAATAGGCAAGCATCGTGATGCTCTAACAAGAGAAATACAGGAAGCACATGTGATAGCGAAGTTGCAAGATAAGTGTATAAGCGCACCCTCAGTAGCATTGTCCCAAAAAGAAATCAAATATCTTGACTGTGAAGTTTGACGCATGTCTGTTTTCTCCCGGCACTAATGACCCTTCCGCGCATGTACCTTGCCCGTTTCTCCTCGCCACCAGTGGTATAAAAGACTGGCTGGTTTCAATAAAATATCAGTTGTCAGTCAGCGCTCCGTGTGTCTTGTGTTCCTTACTCTGTTGTCGTCTTGCGCTGTGAAATATGGAAGGTATTATAGAAAAATACATGACAGAGGCGTCCTGTCAGGCGAGGATTTGCGCAGTCATGAAAATGTTGTGTGAAGGACATGTGGTATTGCAAAAGGCACCACTCCATGTGAATTCCTTAATGAGTGGGTGGGGTTTAAAAGTACATTCCCATTGCGACTAACTCAGCCATAATTAATCGTCATCAGCAGCAGCCGCAGCATCAACCAAGTGTCCAGCCACATAAGTAGGAGAAGATAGTGCCTTACAGTCGCTTGGTAAAAGTTCTTGTCACGCCATGTGAACTGTGCAATGGATGCTGGCTGTGAAGGTTTCCAACCACAGCACAGACTCTCAAGCTGCCCAATTGTAAAGGGCTGCGTCACAATACATCCTTACCAGTAGCAGCAGCAGCAGCAGCATCAACAGTGGCCTTCTATCTCTTGAGGAGTCAAGTGTGCAGCTACATCATCTGTGAATGCTGCGTGACAGACGCACGGTATTGCAGAGGTGTCATGCCAAAGCTGCGCAGTCATTACAAAGGGCTCAGCCATGGTTCATCATCATTGTCATTATCAGCAGCATCAAGAACATTGTCTTCAATTTGAATAGTATAACTCCATGCATTATGGAACACGAATTTTTAAATCTTAATGTAAATTGGATTATCATTTGGCTCGGTCGCCTGTGTGACGTTGCTCAGCAATGAAATGTATGTTTTGACTGACAAAAAAAAAAGAAAAAATTGGAGCATATATTAAGTCAAATTAGCATAATGAAGTTTATTGTCCCATGGCCTATTAGTGTCTTTTGCGATTTGCGAAATATAGTCATCACCGAGAATCTGGCAAAAAAGAAAACGTCAAATCATCAAAGTAAACTTCGTTATCTGAATAATTAGCGCCTCAAGAGCTTTACAATGATGAAAGGCTTCTTTTCCATGACGATGTACAAGAGACGCATGCATCACCTTCACTGGACAAGATTTTATAAGCACAAGTCACAAAAAAATGTGAAATGGCAGTTAAAATAAAGGAAATTGCCAAGCAAGTGCTGCCATCTGTGAAGCGACATACGAACTATCTTGGAAACGAGTGAGTCTCGTTGAAAATGTTCACAGGGAGATATCTCAAGCGGACTTGCTTCTTGGCAAGAGTGTCTATGTTTAACGCATAGACACTCTAGCCAAGAAGCAAGCCAGTGTCCGCAGATCAGATGCGCCTTAACGCTGCTCTCGTCCAGAGGTCAACCAGCATCACGTCTCATCGAACGCTTCGTGCGAATGCTGGGACTACTTGGCTCACTCTCACCAAGACTGTCTGGCAAAGATGGCTAGATGCAACTGATGCAACAAGAGAGGACACTTCGCTGTCATTTGCTGTTCCAGGAAAAAGCATCTCAGTCATATTCAGCTGCTTGCAGTAAATGCCTCTCGCGAACTTGGTCGATTCGTCAGCGTTGAAGACAATGGACACCCCTTTCCATTCAAAGTGGTCTTAGGTGCTGATGTCTCTGTAGCCCCTATAATGTTCCAGGGATGCCCAGCATCGCTTGACCCGCCAGGAGGCGAGCAATTTCTCAGGCCGGGACACAACGGACTCAACCTCATCGGTACGGTCTGTGAAACTTTGACTCAGGGTACTTGCTCAATTGAACAGAAACTGTACGTCGTGCCTGGTATTGATACCCCTCTCCTTAGCTACGAGGCTATGGTTGGTTTCGGCGTCATCGGCGTTGGTCCCAGCGTAACACCCTCAGGCATCTCCGGTTATGGTAAAACCGAGCTGCTGATGGGACGCTTCCTGAGGACCCGAGTTCCAGTTCTGTGAACAAAGTTCAAGCCAGGCTTCGTCGTGGACATTACTTCGAAGACAGGGGCAGAAGACAACAACAAGATATTAAGGCAAGAAATTACGCCTGGCACAGTTCGAAGAACCTCCATGCTGTGAAAGAAGGACGTGTGGGTGCAAGACACCAAAGCTTGGGCTACATCTCCGAGTCCTGCACAAAGACCCCGCTCTTACGTGGTTCAGACACCCAATGGTGTCCTCGTAAGGAATCGCCGACATCTCGTCCCAAGTGTCTGTCCCTAGAGGCAGGCTCTGGAATACATGAAGCAGACGGGGGGTCTGCTTCATGTATTTCAGAGCCTGCCTCTTTGAGAAGTCTGTCAAAGACACCTTCGCTCATGCAACAGACTGGAAATATTCATGAATGTACTAATGAACCTCCTGGCCTGGTGTCGGATACTTCAGCCTACAGTGACCACAACCAAGATGCTCTAACCGACCAGTCTGCAACAGACACCGAGCACAACCAAAGTGTGAAAGTTCCTGTGTATCCTGGTGTTCAACGCTCACATTACGGAACACATCTGAAAACTCCGTGCAGACTGTCGTTCTGCCTTTTTTGATGACATCTGCACGTTAGTGCTCATAAAGTCTGGGGGTGCTCACAAATCTAACACATTCGTGCTCTGGAAAGTGGAATGTACAGGGCGTATGGATATTATATAACTGACTATACTCGGCGACAACTTTTCTTGACAGCACTGTCGAAGCTACAGAACCGAAGGGCATGCCTGCTACCGCACCAAGAAATAGTACTTATGTTTACTGTAATTTTCTCATTCGCCTTACTAAAATAAATGCTGCTTTATTTATTATGAGACTCACAAACTTGCGGGAAGTCGTAGGTAAAAAACAGTTATTGTTCACATTGCAGGAATGCCTTCCTTTTCTTTCCATTTCTTAGACAGTATCACCTTTTCAGCACGCCCGTTTTCCAAAGTAAACATGGCGTCCATGACGTAGTGGGTCAGTGTGTGGCCGCAAACGTTCTCCAAGAAAAATATACTCCTAACACGACACTAAAATGTACCTGAACAATCCGAATGTTTCTCCCATTCACATTTTCCGTATATAATTTTCTAAACGAATTAACGATGCGAGCGAGCAAAACCGAAATCAGCCGCAAGCTGCAGCGAAACACGAATGTGCAGAAGCCCCGCCTCCGTAGCCTTCGCTCCAATGTCAAGATAAGTTGTCGCCGAGTATAGTCGTGCCCTCATGGTTATATAAGGAGAGGTCGGAAATAAAGGGGGGCTTTTGGAATGTAACTCTCAGGTATACGGGGGGTTACTTGCGGAGTGCTGAGCTGACGGTGCGTTCGTGGGCACTGCCCTTACCAGCAGAGCGTCTCGACACAAACTTAGACCACGGGGGTTGTCTAGTGGACAGCATTTATTTGTTAACATGCTGGAAAACCTTAGCAACGGTAGCACTTACATCTTTTACTGCATCTGTAGACGTCGGTCTCTGGAGTTTTGCAAGACGTGTAGCACCACATGTCGGAGCAGTGTCGGGTAGTGCAAAGTTTGCTGTGGAACCAAGTGCAACTAGCGAGTGCGCAACAATGATTGGGCTAAATATTGCGTGTTTGTGCATTCAACACTCAGAAGGAGAGGTATGAATTCCTCTCCGCTAGTCGGACGCGCCACCGAATGGCCATGAAGTGCTTGCTGGGTCACTTGCCAAAACGACGGCGAAAACAAAAAGCAGACGCGACAGCTCCGCGCCCCGAAGAAGAAACGCAGCGATCGATGCTACTGTTGCATTGTGAATTGCCACGGACATAAAAGACTGGAAAACAATGTTCAGCTTTACCCATTTCCATAGCTGTCGTACGAAGAAGAATGGCGAGAGTGCTGGATACGGGCTGTCATGAACGTGTTGGGTAAGCAAATTTTTGACGTTCTGCACAGCCAGTCGCCTGAGAAAGTGTGATAATATGGCTCTGCTATTATTGTTTTACGTAGCCCTGACGGAGAACGTGGTAACCTTGACTATGAAGCTCAGCAGAGCCTCTAACCATAGTGCACACCGTGTAATACGGAGCAAGCAGCTAGAGGCAGACTGGCAACACGTATGCGCGTGTTGGGATGTCATCACACACACTGCGACATCCCATAATTTGAATTGGTCGTCACCGCACAGAATAGCGCACACACGTTTTGAAGGCTCAATGTTGCAGTTTTAGCTAGCAAAAGCTAACACGTGCGTCATACAAGTAAAATTGCAAAATGTTGGTTATGACCACCTTCAGGTCTGTGTTGTCTTCGGTTGTACCCCACGAAACTGGACACGACCATATCCCGATTTCCAGTGCATGTAAATGGAAAACAACCGCCAACAGAACATTCGAGGATGCGTGATAAAACAGTCCAACACACAGGAAGCGAGAGATGAAGAAAGAATGCAACTGAAAAGACGAATATCGTCGTAGCCATTCGTGCCTGATAAAGCGAGCCTTGTATCACTGATCATACGATACACAGCTAACTAAGTTGATCGTGTATGTACGTCATCGCTTTGACATTATGTATATACCCAAATTGAAGGCATTTAGGCGGTACAGAACGAACATTGGAGGGCTTGCCTCGAAGTCGGTGTCGTGCGATGCTCGCTTGTACTTGCAAGTGGCAGCGAGACGAAATACCTGAAACTTCTATTGCATTGTGCCCGCAGTCCGCTTTGATGGGCTTCCTACTTTTCTAAAGCGTGGATTGGCGGAAGAAGCTTTCCAGATCCTTGATTTTCAGGAAACCCTGCCTCGACACCAACGAATGAGGGGGTTCTATTGTGGCCTATGCACATTCGCTTGCAGACTGCTCTCTTTGCACTACCCAGTTAGCGCTAGGGCTGCGATGAGAGCGCTGGTGGCGGTGTTTTTCGCAGCGCCGCCTGGGCAGTCTAACGTCTATAGTTACGTCAGGACAACGTAAGGCGCTTTGCCAATGAGCTAAAGTGCTTTGCTCATTTGATCCAACTGCCTGAAGCACTCACCTGGCACATAATTCCACTCTTGCGGTCCTCCTCGACGATCATGCGGTTTTTGGAGAGTTGCTCCTGCATCAGTATGACACGCTCGACGCCGTTCACCTACGAAGTAGCCTCCGGGATCGTACGGGCACTCGTTCAGCTGGGACATCTCGAAGTGTGTCTTGTTCGCCAACACGCAGTTGGCGCTGCGCAGCATGATGGGCATGCGGCCGATGGGGAAGTCCGATCGCTGCACCCGCTCTTGGCCGCGAGTGTACTCGATGTCGACCACGATCGGCGCAGAGTAAGTCATGTCTCTCAGTCGACACTCATGAGGCGTCGTGCGGCGTCCCACCGTGAAGTCTTCCTCGATGTTGGGCTCACCCACGCGGATGTCCAGATACTTGAGGTAAAAGTTGGGGTCCGCGTCACTCGTGACGCGATCGTTGGCGCGCATTATGTTCTTGATCTCGACGTTGATGAAGTGGTTGAAGGAGTCGATGTGATGCCGCACCAAGCCGTTCATCTTGAGGAAAGCAGGCAGCAGTTTCCATTTTTCGGAGATGTCGCTGATCGGCTCGGTTAGCTTGTCACGCGACAAGTCTTGCTCGCCGCTTCCGAAGAGCCAAGCCATTGTTGTTTACGTCGTGACTGCGCGATCTGTCTCGAATGCTGCTTAAGGAAGCATTGACTCATTACGCGTACGTTCCATTAGGGAACAGTTCAATGCCGCCACAGTGTGCAGGCATTACAGCAGGCTGCAGCAAGAGGCACATGCCACACAGCGGGGAGGACGGCATGCGAATCAAAGAGGTGGATTTGGATTAGCTTTGGCTTGGCCGGTACTTGGCCTTTCAGCCCACTATCCTGGACTATTGTTGGGTTTCGGCCAAATACAGCGGGGAAACGGCAAAAGCCGATATATACTAGTTTTGACCAAAGTGTAACCACGGACATAGGCGTGCGCAGAGGGGGGGGGGGGGGGGTAGGAGCAGGGGCGCCGCGACGAACCTTCACCCCCCTGAAGGGGAACCATGCGCACGCCTATGACCACGGAGGAAACGAAAAATGTCCCTTCCTTGAAATCCTCCTTGGTCTTTCCAGGACTGTCAAGCTTAGCTCAGCTAACTGGCCGCTGTCACGAAAGTTAGTCCCCGATAGGCCGGGATGGTGAAAGTGGTTGGAGCAAGACAGGTGGGGATGGGGGATCTACTTGAGCAAAATGTCCGCTAAAGTTTCTAGTTGCTATTTTAAAGAACACCTTTCCCATATATATGGGAAAGGGTGCTTTCTGAAGGGAATTTGACGTGAAGATTCGAGAAACATATCGATAATGATGTCCAGAATAACTGAAATCTGGCATAGAATAACGGAGAGCTGAGCTTTGTAGCTGGTAAGTGTTGATTCTAAAAGACAGGGCGTGCAAACACGCCCGGTCTTTTAGAATAAACTAAAATATGGACGTCGATTCTGACATATACAGTAATTTAGAAAAATTTTACCCCTGTTCCTGAGTTGAGTAAATTTTATTTTGTTGAGTAAACTTTATTTTTACACATTGTTTTTCTTGTTGCAATATGTAGCTAACGACCCACTTATCCCGTCTGGAGACCTTGTTATCTCGAGCGCGCCAAGGTTAATTATTTGTAGACGGTTTTATAGTGCCCAGTCGAAGTTTGAGTTTTAAAGAGCGCCGAGTGAGGCGGGACCCAGAATGGTTTCTCCATTTATATACCGACTGTCCTAGCTAACTTAATTGGACCAAGATTTTTAAAAAAGATGGTTGATCCCTCCGTCATAGGAATCGGAATAACACGAAAGTGAAGCGTGCCCTTACAGAAGTAACTGAATGTTTACTGCACATTGATATAAGAGAGTTTGCACAATGTATATTGATGTCTGGCAGCTATAGCATCGTTTAACGTGGATGCACCGATTTCATGGTTGGTGGTACATCTCCATCCCGATGACTAACGTCCACGTTAAATGATTACACAACACCTTGTGGCAGCTGTAGTAGTTAACGGTGAAAGCGTAATCAGAGAACGAGGTGTGATATCCAGAAGAGCGTCGCACTTGGTCGCCATCCCGCGGCATGTTAAAATGTGATTGAACACCACGGCCGGACTAGAGGGAAACGCAAAGCGCGTCGTGCCCGTTGACGGAACTTTTTTTCTTTGCCATCTGATCGTGTAAAATTTTTCGACATCATTTCCGTGACGGAAATACGTCACTGAAGTCTTGGTGGACCCCGGCATAAAACACTTTCGTGTTAAAAAAACAAAAAGAAAACACGCGCACTAGGAAAGTTTTACCTGTTGTATATTAGCGGTAGTCGTGTGTACATACAACCCATTTTTTCATGACTAAGCACTAATTAATTAATTAATTAACCTTCATTAGCCAACTTCTTGATTCTTGCTCGAATCGGTAAAATATTAACTTTATTTTGTAACTCGCTTCAAATAACCCCAGAATCAAGCATCCTTTCCTCCAGACGCGTGTGGCACATACCCATTTACCACGGGACGCGGTATACGGGTATGCGCCACAGGTCATCGACAGTTTATATCTACCCAGTTCTCATTAATGTTGTGTAGAACACACACTGGTAATTGAAATTCGAGAGCATTAAGAAAAATCGACGTCGACAGCGTTGACCCGACGAATGCAGATAATAAAAATTACCATCCGAGCAGGAATCGAACCCAATCATTCTGCGTGGCAGTCAGGTTATTAGTTGTTGGTTAAACAATTTGCTATTTGCCAAATATTTGTTCGTGTTCACATGTTTGCCTTCCTTTTTTTTCCCTGTAATGATACGCTTCTCGTATGCTAGCTGATCAAAGAACAAGTTAGATAACATTTTCGCGTCTATAGTCGGATACTTTAGAAGTGTGCGGAATTTCCTCCTCAAAGGCGGATGCGCACACGCCCGCACCAATGGGCGCGCACATCGGACTGACGTCACGAGCCGGACGGCCGTTGACCCCGCCTTCAGAGAACGCTGCCGAGTGCACGTGCGGGACTATTTTCTTAGCCACAGAGGCGATCGGCTGCCGCACTTTGGTCATCCGGGCGGGGCTTCTCCAAACTTTCTAAGCTGTATCCGACTATAGAGCGTAGCGCTCACGAGACAAAATAATGGAAAACATTTTTTTCGAAAGAAATCGCTTCAATTTTTTTAGTTGCACGACAGAAACTCGACTGTTAAGGCTGAGAACTCGTTCAGTTGTCAGCCTTAACAGCCACGTGTGAATACACAAGATTAATATCTCTAGCGGCATTCGCACTGAATCAGGGCGCGACAATAGCCGACTGGGCTGTTCTTTTAGAATCAGATATTGTTTAATCTACTGTAGACCAATCCGTCTATATATTTATTTTATTTATTTAAGAGAATACTGCCAGTCTGAATGCTTGACTTTGGGCAGGGGTGGGCGGTACAATGAACTTAACAATGTGCAGGAAGTACAAAAGTATGAAATGTTGAGCGGAATATACAACAGTAAAGGTAGTATTTAACAAAAAAAAAAAGAAAGAGCGCGATGGTTCACAAAACAAAACAAAAAAGCAACATGAAATACAGTCCACAATCCCAACAATGGCCGTGTCATACAAAACAACACAAAAACCATCCGAAAACAGTGCAGAGTAGGTTATGTTCTCCGGGTAAAAAGTACAAAGAAGTCACCAGGTTCCAACGGTCGTGAAAATAAAGTCGGCTACGATACATAAGTACACCCGGGCGTGTTTAAAATACAAAAGCGACAAAATTGAACATCAAGCTATCAGTTTGACTAAGATGTGTACAAGACTAAAGCGCACTGTAAAAAATGAAGTATAGTTATCAGACAGATGGAGCAGGTAACGCACGAAGAAACGACTTCAGATCGACACTTTCAAGAACCTAGCTCAGGGGGCAAGTTATTCCATTCGTTAATTGTACTGGGGAAAAAGGAGTACCTGTAAATGTCAGTATGGCAGAGGTGCTCGGTAACTCTTTTAGGGTGAGAGCAGCGCGTTTCGCGTAGCAAAAATGGTTCGATGTAATTGCTTTTCTGTGTTGCTAATTTGTCGTTATAGATGAGATTTAAACTACGCACTCATTTCTTTCACTCAAACCCGCCGCGGTGGTCTAGCGGTTGGTGTTCGACTACTCGCCCGAATGACCCGGGTTCGAATCCCGGTTGCGGCGACCACATTTCGATGGAGGTGAAGTGCTTGAGGCCCATGTACTTATATAGATATAGGTGCCCGTTAAAGATCCCCAGGTGGTAGAAATTTCCGGAGCCATCCACTACAGAGTCCCTAATAATAATATTGTGGTTTCGGGACGTAAAACGCCAACTATATATTTATTTATTTCACACAAGCCTTTAATTCTGCGACTTATACTGTTACGTACACGCGCGCGACGACTCCGGTTCTGTCAAAAGCGATTCTGTTCGCTTACCGCCGCGTATTCGTGAGCGCACGATGCCCGGACGAAAGATTTTGCTACCGAGCAACCAGGTACCGACGTAACATCCGAGATAAGATGAAATCGCTCGATAGCATCCCCGACACGCTCGCCAACACAGTCGACATTGGGAAGGATCGGTGGCAGCAGTGCAGGGCCGGCTTCGCATCAAGATAGGCCAAAAGAAAGCAGCAGCGACACAACTTTCTGGGTGAGCTCGCATTTCTTGCATTTCCTTCGTGTATGCGCCAATGTGCGGACTGCGCCATATGGACGAAAAGCACACGTTATCGGGGGCGGTGTTCCCAAAGGGTCACTTTCTCAAAATCTCGTGAAAGGCACGTGGGGGTCTCTCGAATGTTTTTCGCTCTGCTGCATGTCTTAGCAAGACTAGTTGGGACAGCTGCAAGACCTCTGTGATTCGTTAGACGAATGACCGGACGCCTCCCGCGCTTGTCTTTAGCGAAGAAGAGCGCTCGCGTGAGCACGTGGTGCAAGAAAAAAAAAAAAAGGTTCACTAGCCCTTCTCCTACCAAGAAAATGAGGGGCAAGTGAAGCTTTGCGTGTGTGTGGATGACCTACTACTTTTCTTTCTTTCTGTCGCATTGCTCCATGCTTCCTCCTAACCGTTTCGTTCCTCCATGCCGGGAATTGGACCTTCATCCACGTGCTTAGTAGCGCGACATTTCAGTTGCTACAGGCAACAACGATGGTCATGCGTTCATATCCAGGCAGCAATGAACTGTGGTAACGTAAATTGACAAGTGACCTCGATAACAGATCAGAGTGCCATATCAAAAGTGGCTGATCGCCGGCAAGCCCATGATGGACAGAGCAGCAGTTATTAGAAAACGGCGCATACAGAATACACCATGTGACCGTCGCACCTTCGAGGGCCCGCATTTATTTGTGCTCGTGTGCGCCGCGTCTTTCGCGCACGAAGCCGAAATTTGAGTCGCAAAAGCTTCGCTGGAAACGAATATACGTTATCGCGTCGCCCTATAGTTCTAGGGCACGCGGAAGTGACGCACGCGCACGCTCTCCGGTCCGAGCCTCCGCTCGTCCCGTGCCGATCGTGTTCCTGGTGCGGAGCCGCGAAGCATTAGCGTCTTGCTGAGATACTGGTCCTCGATACCTCGTGCTTGCATCTGTGAGCGAGCGGATATACCTGCTTTTTTTGAACCAGCAAGCATAGTCGTGAAGGAAGCTTCCACTATCAGCGCGAAACTATATTTTGTTGAAGCACCTGTCGGCCCTTTTGATGACGTGATCCGTCATTGCACTTTCAAGGCAGAAATCAAATCATAGTTAAACCCCTTCCATTTAACGGGAGCCATAGTCCGTCATGTAATTTTGCTCACAATTTCTTCGGACATTGTCTACCGACCAATGATAGGTGTTGTCGGTGTGGCTGAGATGCCGAGGTTTTGGTTGTGCGGTAAGCTTGTTTAAGCCGTAAAAATGCAAATCTCGCGAATCACCATAGATCAGGCGGTCGTTTCGTGGCATCACTTCTTAAAAATACTTTGAAGGGCATTCAAGGATTGGCACTTGATCGTAACCATCTTGAGAATAAGTTACACATCATTGCCTAGCAAAGCATGCGCAGGGTTCCCCATCAGGGGGGGGGGGCGAAGGCTCGACGCAGCGCCCCCCTCCCAATTATGTCAATGTATGGCGCTGACATTGCGCCCCCTCCCCCCCCCCCCCCCGAGTCGCAGCGCCCCCCTCTCTATTATGTCAATATTTGGGGCTGACTTTGAGCCCCCCTCTTAGGTGAATGGGGGGAGGGCGGCCGCCGCTCCCACTGCCCCCCACCCCTCCCGTGCGCACGCTATATGTTGCCTAGCGCGGGAGCGCGTTTCATGTCGTTGCCTTTGTTAGCGCCTACCGGTTCGTACAACCGCTTTCGAGTGCGCTCGTGATTGCCTTGTGGATTATAATAAATTTGACAATATCAGTTTGGTTTAAATTAACATTTGGAAAATAATAAAATCTTCATTTAGGCAGTTGTACAATAGGGTAGCCATAAGCTTTTTGTACGCAAACACTTGCGTTTGTGGCCAATGCGCATGTGTCGTACGCTAACATCTGTAGGTGCGGTTGTTATTTTTCAAATATCGCGTCCGTACCCAATGAATAGAATGGATACCTACTTCTGAAACTCTATTAAATCGCAGGTCACAACGCCCACGGTGCTGCCTACCGCAGAGCTCGAACGATGCGGTAGCATCGAACGTCACTGTAACGCGACCAGCCTCGGCAAGCAGCGTTCTAGACTCCGCGCCTGGGTGGCGACGTAGGCAAGAATGGCTTGGCTCTTCGGAAGCGGCGAGCAAGACCTGACGCGTGACAAGCTCACCGAGCCGATCAGCGACATCTCCGAAAAATGGAAGCTGCTGCCTGCTTTCCTCAAGATGAACGGCTTGGTGCGTCATCACACGGACTCCTTCAACCACTTCATCAACGTCGAGATCAAGGAGATCATGCGCGCCAACGAGCGCGTCACAAGCGACGCGGACCCGGACTTCTACCTCAAGTACCTCGACATCCGCGTGGGTGAGCCTAACATCGAGGAGGGCTTCACGGTGGGTCGCCGTACGACGCCCCACGAGTGTCGACTGCGGGATATGACGTACTCTGCGCCGATCGTGGTCGACGTCGAGTACACCCGTGGCCGGGAGCGCGTGCAGAGAGCGGACCTCCCCATCGGCCGCATGCCGATCATGCTGCGTAGCGCCAACTGCGTGCTGGCGAACAAGACGCACTTCGAGCTGTCTCAGCTGAAGGAGTGCCCGTACGACCCCGGCGGCTACTTCGTGGTGAACGGCAACGAGCGCGTCATACTGATGCAGGAGCAGCTCTCCAAGAACCGCATGATCGTCGAGGAGGACCGCAAGACCGGTGGAATCATGTGCCAGGTGAGCACTCACTGTTATGCTGCTGCTCTCTCATCATAGCAAAATTTCGTTAGTTCAGTGCAGCACGTTGTACGGCTTGTGCTGCGCTGTTTTTCTGCATGCCGGGCTGGTTCACTTGTGTACATAGCCAGGGTGTAATGGGTTACAAACCATCGGTGTAGCATGACATATTGAGGAACTGAACGGACACAAAATGTAAAAGAGAAGAAATGAACAAGACATTATCACATGGATCGTACCAATTTCATTCCTTCCCCAATGTGATTTCGTGCTCACTCTGTCAAGTGCAGAGAAAGGGAGTCTTCAGCAAAGTTCATCTATTAAAAAAGCCCCTTAACGGGCCCCATATCAGAATTTGCTCCGTGAGATTTATTCGTAAGATTATAATTGTGAGTTCTGGCAGGTTACCTGTTATGAAAAGGCGTCATCATACTGCGAGTCAGTATTAAAATCGAACATCATCTCTATCATCACCTATAGCCGGAGCCACCCCTGTAGGCTCTGCTGTTCCCTACTAGCTGTGTTCTGTGCGTTGAAGAAACAGCACGCTTGTGGTTACCACCGTGAAAGTTTCAGTATCCTGCTTGCATGAGGCCGTGAAATAAGCCTCCGGAGTTCTACAAACGTGGGTTCAAGTGTCATGGCGCGTGCAAGACGGCAGTGTTTGTAATGTCTCTCGCTAATGTTTTCTAGGGACTAGAGTTGGATCTCAGCATGTATGTCCGGTGGGAGGACTTATATTTTGTCATTGCAGTGTATGGGGCGGAGAGGATACCATCGTCGACTGAGAACTGTTTAGCCTTGCGCAGTGGTATTGAGGCTTTATCTTCGTGCGATGAGCATTGCAGCCACAATTCGCTAAAAGATGTTGCTGACATCCATAGCCTCACAGAGGGTTGTGCTAGTGCACATTGGTAGACCAAGCACTGCCTTATACGATGCGCGTTCGAGGGCGTTAATATTAGTTCGTTCCAACTTTGGTACTTTCTGGATAAGGAAGCTGAATACTATATGGCTTATGATAAATGCCTGTCCGAGCCTTATCGCCTCTTCCTCCTAGAAGCCTTTTCTGTTTCTTGCTACTTTATCATCCTAGCACCACTGTTAACAGTTTTCCAGAGATTCCAGATCGTGTCCCCTTCTGCTCCATTTGACAAACAGGGGTAGCAGGAAGTATAGGTGACATCAGGCGAAAGAAATGGCCCTAGACCGGCCACGGACCTTTACTGTCAGTCACAGGGGCGTAGTCTGGGGGGTTGGGGGAGGGGGTTCAACCTCCCCCTCCCTCCGAAAATTTTCAATTTTGCTTGCGTATATATGCACACACACATAAAAATGCACGCACGAATATACATAAAATATGGTTGAAACCCCCCGAAAAAAATTTCTGGCTACGCCCTTGGTCAGTCAGACCTGTACTCTGATCGTAAAAGTGCAGAGTTATGGTCACGCAGGCTTTTGACGAATGGCAGCCGCGGACCCCGATGTTAAATTTCAAGAACTGATTACCTCCCGCCTTTACACCCAGAAAGCCGGGGACCACAGGCGAGCGGTTATGAGAAGCACATCACGCTTAATTGTAATTTTGGGTCCTCTGCGCAGCTTGTCTTCTTCTCAACTCCACCAACACGGGGGGGGGGGGGGAGTATGGAAGGGCGCTGCGGTCAAACTTGACCCACATAATGAAGAACCTTGCGTGCGAACCGTATGTTCATAGCACGGGCACGGCCACAATAAATTACACCTAGAATTGTCGTTATTTACCTATGCTACAACCACTGCTCACAGCGAAAATATTTTCAGGTGTGATGGACCTTAGAAATACCAGTTACCTAATGTTACGATTGTTGCAGGTCACCAGTTCTACGCACGAGCGCAAAAGCCGCACCGTCGTCAGCGTCAAGCACGATCGCTACCTCATGAAGCACAACAGCTTCACGGAGGACATTCCGGTGGTAATCGTGTTCAAGGCCATGGGCCTGGAGTGCGACCAGATGATCGTGCAGATGATTGGCACCTCCGACGTTGTCCAGGCAGCCATAGCTCCATCGCTTGAGGCCTGCCATAGTGCCGAGGTGTTCACGCAGACACAAGCCCTTCAGTACCTCGGTAGCAAGCTCAAGCACAGGCGCATGGTATTCGCGGGAGGAGCAGGAGGTGGCGGTCCGCGCAAGTCCGCCGTCGACGACGCAAGGGAAGTCCTCGCTACCACGGTGCTGGCTCACGTTCCGGTGGAGGACTTCAACTTCCGCGTCAAGTGCTTCTACCTTGCCATCATGGTACGAAGTATCATCGACGCGCAGTCCAACAAGGAACTGCTCGACGACCGCGACTATTACGGCAACAAGAGACTCGAGCTTGCCGGCTCCTTGCTGTCGCTCCTTTTTGAAGACTTGTTCAAGCGTTTCAATTCGGAGCTCAAGCTCGCTGCTGACAAATGTATTCCTAAGGTTCGGGCAACGCAGTTCGACGTGCTCAAGTACATCCGGCAGGATTTGATCACCCAGGGGCTGTCCATGGCTATTGCAACGGGTAACTGGACTCTCAAGCGGTTCAAGATGGAACGCATTGGCGTCACACAGGTGCGTTATATCATTCATATGAACGCAGTAGCAATAAAGTAGGCCTCGTTTTAACTACAAATGACCTTTACTTTATGCGGGACTCTCACAGGTCTCCGCCACTCGAGGTTTTTATGGTCGCGATTGGTAACAGTGAGCGAAGCTCTTGCTGAGGGTATCTCTCTTGTAGCCGTATATTGTCGACATTGCGTGTCGGGACATTTGCCGTAGCAGACACACCTCATCGCCACATCGATGTACATCTGACGCGAAGTTGTCAGATTACGTGCGGACTTGGTCACGTGACTTTGCAAGTTAAGGTCGTCACGTGGTCGCACGTGACTATCGCATGACGTGATCACTTGGGCGTCTGCTCAAATCGGGTAAAGTCAATTTAGAAGGTACGCCCATGTTTTGGATGTGGCCAACTGAATTTGCGGATTGGGCCAGATCAGTTGTGAACGGTGAGTCAACTCAAATTTCGAATCGGCTAAAGTCAACTTTTTAGGCGTTGGTCGGCGAAATGTTTTGGAGTGGGCCGATTTCATTTTGGATTGGGCCTGATGAAACCTGAACGGGGCTCAACTGAATTTTTGAATTGTGCGAAGTAATTATTTTATGGGTTGGCCAGGTTAGTTTCACTTGACAGTGAACCACATGATTCACCACTTGGGGTGCCTGCTAGTATCTCGGACCTGCAAGGTACTTGGCAACTTATGACCACCAAGATCACGTTGCTAATCTTCCTGCTGCTACATTTCGCTGGCTGCGGTGCGGCCTGCTATGTGAATTAAAAAGTGTACCTTAAAAGAAGTGCCTGTATAACTCATCCTTAACCACTGGCGCCCGCAGAACTTTCCTTTGACTGCATCGCTCTTCTGTGCAGCAGCAAAGGAATTTCTTGATATTGAAACCACGGAAAAGTTTGCTTTTTTATACCAAGGCACTGACTACATTGATTTTTATGCAGCTAAGTTATAAAACACTAAATGCTGCATTTATAATGAGAGGTAATATGAGAAGTAATGAGAACTAATATTGCGTCTAACAAAGAAAAACGAGCCCTTAAAAGTAATCTTTCCTTAAGTACTAGTGCATTTCTTATTTTCGCTTCATTGAAGCTCGTCATTTGGAGCAATAACTTCTATAGCATAACTTATTACGAGACAGATGGGCTGTGTTTCCTTGAACGATCACTGGAACATTTGGACGTATCCGTACAGTAGCGTCAAGTTGCTATATTCTAGCGTGCCTTCAGGATGTACGTGTGAAAGCAGGTACACCCCAGAATTATGGAAGAATTGGGCAACGTGCCCTCACTGTACTGATACGCACAAACAATCAAGCTGTACTGAAATTTCTGCATGCGTCGTTGCCCAGGTGCTTACGAGGCTCTCCTACATCTCGGCACTTGGCATGATGACGAGGGTCAACAGCCAGTTCGAGAAGACTCGAAAGGTGTCCGGTCCCCGGTCGCTTCAGCCGTCACAGTTTGGCATGCTCTGCCCCAGTGACACCCCCGAAGGCGAGGCATGTGGTCTTGTCAAGAACCTCGCACTCATGACCCACATCACCACCGACGTAGACGAGGCGTTCATAGTGCGGCTACTGCGGAACCTCGGCGTTGAAGACCTGCGACTCCTCAATGGTGAAGAGCTCTCTGATCCGTCGGTGTACATAGTCTTCCTCAACGGCAACGTACTGGGCGTCGTACAAGACCACGTGCGTCTTCTGAAAACGCTTCGCCTTCTTCGTCGATCGGGCTACCTGTCGGAATTTGTCTCTCTGCACACGAGTAACTTGAAGCGTTGCGTGTACGTCGCGGGCGACGGAGGTCGCATGTGCCGGCCGTACATCATCGTCGAGAAGGGGCGCCCCAAGCTAACCAACGCTCACATCGAAGACCTCACCAGGGGTTACCTGTTCTTTAACGACCTCATTCGCAGGGGTATCGTCGAGTTCCTGGACGTCAACGAGGAGAACGACAGCCACATTGCGCTCCGTGAGCAGGACATAACCTTGCAGACGACGCACCTCGAGATTGAGGCTTACAGTCTGCTCGGAGTTTGCGCAGGCATCATCCCGTATCCGCACCACAACCAGTCGCCGAGGAACACGTACCAGTGCGCAATGGGCAAGCAGGCGATGGGTACCATTGGCCTCAACCAGCGCAACAGGTTCGACACACTGATGTACCTCCTGGTTTACCCGCATCGGCCAATGGTCAAGACCAAGACCATCGAGCTCATCAACTTCGAAGAGCTGCCTGCCGGCCAGAACGCGGCCGTGGCTGTGGTGAGCTACAGTGGATACGATATCGAGGACGCCATCGTGATGAACCGGTCGTCCATTGACCGCGGCTTCGGACGGTGCCAGGTGTACAGGACGCAGAAGTGCGTCGTCAAGAAATACGCTAACCAGACCAGCGACAAAATAATGGGGCCGCTCGTTGACACTTTGAATATGATGCCGGTGTGGAAGCACCGGGCCCTCGACGCTGACGGTATTGCGCACCCGGGTACCCGAGTCGAGAGCCGCCAGGTACTCGTGAACAAGTGGGTTCCCGTAACTAGCGCCACTGAGCCCGAACCTGGACAGCCAGCAAAAGTGGAAGAGAAAGAGGTTAGCCATGTCTTTGTCCATTTTCTTGAAGTTTCTTCACAGCAAATTTCTGCCGTCTCTGTCGTCTGTTATCGCAGCTTGGGGTCGGCAGTCGTAGTTTCAATGCCAAGGTGCAGGTGTCCAAGGAAATTCCACATGTTGTCACACAGTCGAATGCCTGAAATTGTTCGTTTATTTAATTAGTTTCCAGCATCGTCGACAAAGGGATATTTTGTGGAGAAGCAGGTATTCAGAAGTATGCCTAGTACATAATCCTTTTTCATAAGTACACATTCTTATGGATCAAGAGCATGCGCAATGAAAAGATGAAGCAAGACAAGAAAATGGAGCAAACAGGAAAAGAGGAGAAAACAGCAGAGAGGAGAAAAGCAAAACAATAATACAGCTAATTACCTTGGTGCTTATACGTACGCACGACTCGATAGTTTAGAAATAAGGGGTGGTGATTTGGCGATATCCTTGAAACAGGGTTATAGTCATTAGGTTGTAGAATACTGCACGTTATCACAGAACCAATGTTGAGTGGTCAGAGTACAACAATTCCAACTAACTACTATCTGAAAGGGGCGAATTGACTCAAAGCGTTACTTCATCAGGCACGTGCAAAACCTACCAAATTTTTTGATGTCTTAACGTAGTCATTTCTTTATTGTAGCTGGCAGAAACACGGACAGCGACGGAGCATACGCTGTTGACTTCCAGAATATTCTGGTTCATTGCAGTTCATCAAATTTACATTCCGACGCGTAACGAAATCCACAGTTGAAGCAATACAAGACGTTTGCATTACCGATGTGAGAAGGGTAAAGCTGAACACAGGTGTGATGAACTACGGCAGAAGTGGCCTGTTACCGCCATACTGAATGGTGACTGAGATTTCTACGAGAAGTACCAACGCTAATATGTACAGAATATACTATACCTCCTGACGTTTTGCGTGTAATGATTGTACACTATGTAGTCCAGTATACATATGCATTTCAATTCAATTACTTACACGATGTTAATATGTGAGTTCAAGAGCTGATATGACAGTTCTTTCCCCTGAAACATGCCAGGAAGTGCACGGCAGCATTAAGGAAACCGTGGATTGCTTGCAGCCTTCACGGTAGAATAAGGGAAAGAGTTGCATAGTGCTTTTGTTTGCTATACTGATACTTAGTTATTCAAAAATAGTCTTTGTGAGTACATACGCCTACTGCTGATGTTTTTTAAAATTTAATTTATTAAAGTACCCTAAGGGCCCTATTAAAGTACCCTAAGGGGGGGTTCATACGATATTTTGCAAGGTCATGGTTTCTAAAATCTCAGTCCACATTCGCTGGAACGCCTGGTATGATATAAATACGGGAATTAGATGCTCGGCATTTACTAATTAAACATAACATAATATCAGCCAATCAGACATCCGTATCAACATGCTACAAACGCTTTGAAAGCTTACGCTGTTGCTGAGAATGACAGGCACCAATTGATAAAAGCTAAGGGTCTACTACTTTGAGTCGAGACTACGTACACGAAAAGACACTACATGAACAACTTACGCACTTCCTCATTATGTATGAAGGCACTGAGAGTGCAGTGATTTGACAAGGAAAATAAAGAATACATTGAGGAGGCGTCTAATAACTGCTCATATCGCACTACCAAGGTGTCTATTATTTAAGACTGAAATATTATACGAAACACTGCTCTGATTAGTAAGTACTGCGGACATGTAGCACTTCATGCTTCAAAGTGTTTTGGGATGCAACATTTTAATACGTTGTTCGAAAACTTGAACTTTCTTCAACATCGAGTGAAGAAGATACGTTTGTTGCGCCAAAATTTTCACCAATTGTGCCAAGTTTAAGTTTACATTTTCTATGAAAAATGTTTTTGTATCCCTCTGATCGTTGGTATGATGTCGCGTCACTTTTTTGAGCAATGTGTCACTTTTGTTAGCTGTGAAAAATATGTGTGATTTTTTTGTGCTGCACTTGTAAACGGAAGGGGGAACACGCTGCGATACAGAATTGATGCCTTTAGCCTCGTTATTATCACGCGAAAGTAGAAATAAAGTGAAATTAAGAAAGAAGGCGTCAGTAGAGCGAGTAATTAAGGAAAACTTTTTACACGTTTTCAATGAACACAGATTCCCGTAGTGTACAAGGGCCTGGAACCTGTGTACGTGGAGAAGGTGCTCATCACATCTAACACGGAGGAGTCGTTCCTGATGAAGCTGCTGCTGCGGCAGACGCGTCGCCCCGAGATCGGCGACAAATTCAGTAGCCGACACGGCCAGAAAGGTGTGGTCGGCCTCATTGCACAGCAGGAGGACTTGCCTTTCAATGACCAAGGCATCTGTCCCGACCTGATCATGAACCCGCACGGATTCCCCTCCCGCATGACGGTCGGCAAGCTCATCGAACTGCTGGCGGGCAAGGCGGGTGTCCTCAATGGGAAGTTCCACTACGGCACCGCCTTTGGAGGATCGAAGGTAGGACTACGTAATATGCTTTGCTCAACTTCTATATGGTTAGATAGCTTGAGTCACGCCGGCATGAGCGCAGTACAATGAAACCTCGTTACAGTGAAATCGCATCTGCTATGAAACAGCCTGCGTAGCATCCATATGCATAGTAAGCTTATAAACGTAATGGTATGTGCGAAAAAGAGTCCTCGATCAGTTGTACACGAAACAACACGTAAGCGGGATACCTCCAGAAAAACATCTAGTGGGCTATTTTGTAAGCGTTCTGTCAAAGAACGGAGGCGGTCCGTTCTCTCGGGCCGTACGCGATTGGTGGCGGCTCGTTTCAAATCAAATCAAATCAAAGTAATTTATTTCAGGTCATTTCCTGCGGAGACAGAGACTAAAGGCTGAAACAGCCTGACGATGCCCCTGCCCCCGTTCAGTTCATACAGCGTTGAATACATATAGAAAAAGTGCACTTTGTATCAGAATTCGGGTCTCGCTCAATATACAGCCGAGAAAAAGAGAAATTATATCTATTACATCTGGTAACAATGTGAGATACATTACATTTGCACATAATGAACAGAGAACACACATTGTACATGCATTTTACATAAACAAATCGTTCGCACGGATCACTCTCTCATTCACACAGGATTCACGTGCTAGGTGAGCTAAGCAGATCTATGTATCGTGTAACAGATACGTAAGAGCAGCAATGCATGACGATCAAGACGTCAGAATAGGTAAGAACGGTCATAGAACGGTCTACGCCTCCGTTCTGTCGATAGAACGGATACAAAGCAGTCTCCGGACGACTTGAATTGGTTGGAAACGTAAGCGCTGGGCCGGAGAATGGAATTTTGATCGAATACAAGTCGTCCGGACACAGTTTTGTATCCGTTCTATCGATAGAACGGGGCCGGAGGCCGTTCTATGCTCGTTCTGTGGCTATTCTCACGTCTTGGTTGTTAAACGAGCCTGCACCTCGATAGAATGGACCGCCTCCGTTCTGTGACGGAACGCTTACAAAATAGTCCTCCAAACGTTCTTTAGATTTCGACCACCCGGAAGCATCTTGTCGAGCCAGCGCTTGAAAGGTGTCCTGGCAACAACAGAAAATTACATCACACGTGCTTCGCACCGTGACAAAGGCGCAAACGCACAATGAGTATTATCGTGCAAGATCGGCATGGTGGCTCGCCTAACGCAGTTCTTCCACTTGAAGACGCTGCGAACATATTGTCATAATAGTGTGTCTGCGAAGAACCACGCATACCTATAACAAGCAGTCACTTTTTAAAATGTTTGTTCAGGAAACTTGTGTCGAAAACACCCAACGCTCGTTGTAAAACGATAGCGTCTAGTGTAGTCTTCGTTTATTCAAATTCGATTTGCGGGTCCAGTGCATCGCGTAGTTATCCGTGGGCCATCGCACATTCAAGAGTAGTCAGCAGTGCTCTTGAGGATTCCAGAATATGCACCATTATCGAGGTCGTGCAATCAATGTGGATAAAGACTTCGAGAATGGAGTTGGCTACCGCATTCAAGAGAGCTTCAATTCATTCATGTGTGTCTTGCTCGAAGTGATATCTCCATAGAGGATGAACAAAACGATAACGGGCAAAATATAAACGATTGATGCATGCCAATGTTGTCCATTTATATGTTCATCCATCCACTTACAGGTGAAAGATGTGGGTGAAGAGCTGATCCAGCGTGGCTTCAACTACCTGGGCAAGGACTGCCTCACCTCTGGCATCACAGGGGAGCTCCTGTCGGCGTACATCTACATGGGCCCCATCTACTACCAGAAGCTGAAGCACATGGTCATGGACAAGGTGCACGCCCGAGCACGAGGTCCTCGGGCCGTGCTCACTCGGCAGCCCACCGAGGGTCGGTCACGCGAGGGCGGACTGCGACTGGGCGAGATGGAGCGCGACTGCCTCATTGGACACGGTGCCAGCATGCTGCTACTAGAGCGGCTCATGCTTTCCAGCGATGCCTGCGAGGTAGGCAACAGTGGCCGTGTCATTTTCTGCCTCATTCTCCTTTCAATGTGGCGGACTACTGCAAACTCAGGACAGTGAAGAGCTTAGTATACGACGAGTTGTTTCTGTCGGATGGGACTAAATGGGGAAGGGGGTAAACTTTTTTTTTTTTGGCTCCGGTCGTAAACCTGTAGCGAGTTAGACGAATGAACTACGGCACTGGCACAGAAAGCGTCCTTTTTCATCTTAGCACGGAAGCAGTTATATCATTAGCGGTTTTCCTTTTCTAGGAAAGCATGCTAGCTTTACGTGAAAGTAAGGGCTAACATGGGGAACGCAGTTACAGTGTGAAAACTATCTATGGCCTCAACATAAATCGCATTGCGCGATTACAACATGGTTCACTTGTGAAACCAGTGCTCCCAGAAACTATATTTCATATTTTTTATTGAATTCTACTTATCACTGCAAAATTCTTCTGAAAATGTTTTTGAGAATGCAAGTTACACTTCGTAAGGTTGGTTGTTCACCGAATTGTAGGTCAGGTAAAAAAGGTTGCCACAATCATCATAGATGTTTCGTCGACGTAAAATTTATCTTCATCACCTTGTCAGTTGTCCAAGCCAGTGGTCTCAAACTCACCTCAGCTCGCAGGCCGCAGTCACGAAGCTTAGTCCCGCAAGGGCCGGGACAGTGGTGAAGGTTGAAGCGCGTGCGGTAGGAGGGGGGGGGGGGGGGGGGGGTTGAAAAAAATGTCACCTAACGCTGCCATTTCAAAGAACGCACTTCCCGTATATCATGCACGGATCATTTCTGCAGGGGTTTTGGCGCCAGGATTCGAGAAACATATCTATACATCTTGAGAATGACTCAAATCTGGACGCCGATTCAGAAATATAGAAATTTTGTTCCATGGTTATGTTTCAACACATAATGACCCCATGGGGTGCCTCACGGAAAAAAAAGTGGTTGACATCAGTCCCGCCTCTGTAGCGGTACCCGAAGAAAGCGTTAATAATCGCAATTGGTGAGTAAATAATGCGAGTACCATTTAGAAGAGTCTCAAACATTTTATTCCTTGTGAGGCCGCGGGCCCCGTGTTTGATCGAGACCCCTGGTCTACGCTGATGGGAGGCATTTCGAGGAAATTTTCAGCATGGTGAAGAAAGACGCCAATTTATTTGGAGCTACAAACAGCGAACTGATGAAAAGGACCTCTTTACGAAACTTGCTAGGGTGAGCACCGGTTCGTGGAATTGCGAACTTATGGACATGGAAGGTTCTAACTTCAAAAAAGCTCTCCTCCTATAAAAAACACTAAAAACGCAGGTATCTCAGGTTTGTTAAATGAGTTGCATTTCTACAGCAAGCGCACACCTTGGCTCTAAAAGTGGTAGAGAATGGCACTGTATTCTTAAGTTTTGCACTGCCAAATCCGTTTTATTGATTAGAGCCTACAGAAAACTTCGCATCGGTTGCAGCGTTGCAAAGGGAAAGTAGCAGTACAGTTACAACGACGCTACTTCGGCTCCCGAAATTCAGTTCAAGCTGTCGTGGCACACGCACGCGCACGCGCACACACGCGCACACACACACGCGCACACACACACACACGCACACACACGCACACGCACACGCCCACGCACACACACACCCACACACACACACAGAGAGAGAGAGAGAGCCGAGCAGGAATTGAAATTCGCACAGCGTCGCACCTGCCGAAACCATTACTCAAGCCGCACTGTCATTACTCAAGTCGCATCGGCCAGTAGCCGTGGCTATGTGCGACTCTTGTCGGTGAGTCCTGACTTGTAACGTATATGACTCTGTTTAAAGAGACACGTTAATTACTTTTGGGTCCCACGACTAAGACAAAGGACATTTTTTTTTCTTAGATTGTTGCTAACAAACAGAACAGGAGCCTAATACAAAAAGCAAGCATTCTCGCGTACGGCAAACAAACTGCAGATGTGCGTGTCAGTGCTTAAAGGTGCGCGGCTTACTGCGCACACTGAGCTGATTCACTTCGGGTATTCGCTATGGCGTTCACACGTGGAATTTCGCCGTCAGCGACAGCAAGACTATTTTGCTCAACACCTCCGTCATCCCGTACAGGTAGACGTCTGCCAAACGTGTGGCCTCCTGGGCTACTCGAACTGGTGCCACTACTGCCGCTCATCAAGTGCCATCGCTACTCTGCGCGTTCCCTATGCGTGCAAGCTGCTCTTCCAGGAGCTACTCTCCATGAACATCATCCCGCGGCTGGAGCTCACAAGTCACATCAGTAGTCGCAGCGTTGCAGCAGCCAAGCATTGACGGTGAGTGACCATTAATCTAGGGCGAGACGCGAAGCCCCAAAGAGCTTGCCGAATAAGCTGTCTGTCTGACCCTTCACTCACACTTTTCCATTTCTTCAGGGCACTGCACCTAAGTTTTGAGGTCGCTGTGCAGCTTTGACAGAATTCCGATAGGTCATCTCATGATGGCCAGCGCAAACAAGACTCAATACTAGAAGAATGTAGACGACATAAGCGCTGAAAAGCATTTTTTTCTTCCTGTGTCTTGTTCGCGCTGGTATCTTCGAACTCGCCTTATTTGCTACGGTATTACAGTTCGATGGATAAACTCTGAATAGGCAGTGTCGAAGCGCTAGCTACGCCTGTTATGGGGTAAATATCCAACGATGATGTAGCTGTTGTTACTGGCGCGAGAACCAACAAAGGCCAAAGAGCCCCATGTCGAAGCGCTCTTTTTGCCCTGATTTCAATAGTCACTCTAAAAAATATTACTTGACAGCATTTGATAAATTACGAGACATGGATATCCTTGATATTCTAAGCGAAGACAAAAACATAACGTCTAACTGCATAATACTTTAAACGTTATTGACAAGACGGGGAATACGGGCTCCAACTGGCTTTGCAGTGGTGGACTCACGGGTACATGAAACATTCCTAAAAAATCCCCATGTAAGGTGAGAATTTACGTGATTTTTGCGTTACTATCGCTTAGAGCTTGTGAAACAGCACTAGTAGTTGTAGTATGGAAATGAGCCGTAACTGTAGCGTCACCTTCAGGCGAACCGGTACCTAACATTAGCAAACCAACTTGACCACAGCTTGGCTGACAGAAATTTCGACAGTGGTTTTCGTACGGGCAGCCTCAAAGCAAGTGCCAGGGAAGAGGGGGCGGGTGGCCATCCACATAAATTTTTAAGCTGACGCCCTGCCCACGTTCGGCTCGCCACGTTGTGTGCCAGAAGTTCGCCTATCTAAAGAGCTGCTTCAGAGGTGGCGCTGTTCAATAGTATGATCAGTTTCACCGTAGCTTATAATGTTGCTTCGAAGCACTTAATGTATTAACTACAAGGTACCTACTCATAGATGTATTAAATTTACAGCAAAAATTTTTCTCTCTGGATATTTCGAAGATACCCAGATACTCCGGAAAGACATAGAGAAACTTTAACCTAGAGGTTATTGTTCGTATAATAGCGCTCTGTTTACGGTAGTGACGTTCCTGAAGTGGCGTAGCCATAAATGTTTTTTTTTTTTTTTGGGGGGGGGGGGGGGATTCAGCCAGTTTTTATCAATGTTGATGCGTGTGTTTGTATGTGTACATATACACATGCAAAATTGAAAAAAAATTTGGGGAGGTTTGAACCCCCCAACCTCCCCTGCCCCCGCCTACTCCAGTGCGTTCTTGTGTCACGACAGATGAAGGTCAGAGAAATTATTTAATTCCATATAATTCCCGTCTCTAAGGGCACGGAGGCTCTCTCACATTTTGAGCTACAATAGAGCTATGGCGGCGGTCGTCGCCTGTCTGCTTTATATGGTAATTCTCTGCGTGTAATCATGGGGGTGTCAGCCAGTGCCACTCGTAGCCATGGCGGCGAGTGTGGAACACTTTTTTGCCAACTGTGGTCACGTGAGTTTTCTTTTACGAGCTGGCATCTCGTAAAGTGTGTTCCGGGCAATTTTTTTATATTTCCCAAACCTATAAGCTTTTCTTTTGCTATGTTTTAATACGAATTTGTAGTTTTTTTTTTGTCGGCGAGAGCATTAATGTTATATTATTCGAACTCATGCAAGACATGCTCATGGTACATATCTGAAACTCCCAGTAGGGTTTGTTGAAAGGCTAGTTTGTACGTGTTACCTTGAAAGAAAACAAAAAAAAAAGCACGAAGACTGCACGCAGGAAAAGAAGCACACAACACAGCGCTCGTGTTTCGTTTTCTCTCAATGTAAAATGTTAACAGTGTCGTCAAAGCGACAATACAGTCGTACCTAATTACGTACATAGTGTTATGTTTGCTTGATCAATAACTGCACCAGCGATAACTCTGCTATGTAGAGTATTATGTGTACAAATGCAAAAGTGACCGGATCCAAGCAAACGATTCTATTGGACTATTAATCTCCTCACCACTGTGGCTGCTATAGCAGTGCCTCGGTGTCTTGGGACGAACCCGTTCACTAGGGTGTTAGATTTATTATTCACTGATCGTTGTAGCTTGTTTCAACTGTGGTAGAAAAAAAAGTGTAGGGATGACAATGTGAGATGTGGGTAGTGATTGCATTGCACATTCTGCAAACGATTTTTCATACATGCCAAATTACCATGCAACTTATTTTGCTCTTGCAGTAGCGTCATCTGCGGCTGTCCAAGGTTGAACAGGCTGTTTGGGGCCGATTTTCGTCTTGTGACCAGCAAGATCAAGATCGCTGTCACCGGCGTTCACTGCCATGTTCACTGCCCCACGCATGCTGTCACTGCTCCACGCACTGCTGTCATCAGGTTCTGGCACAATGCGGCTTATCTCTTCGTCAGTTCTTGGAATGCATCCAAGCAGGCAAGCATTTTGAAGGTACAAGAGGCATGTGCTTTCGCTCGTAGAGTGTATGAGAACTGCTAAGTGACCTTTTTTTTTTAGTGAAGAGTGGTGTGAAAGCCTTGTTTAGATGTTCGTATGTACATGGCTTGTCGCAAGCCTATAAGGTAGACATTATATGTCAAAAGTGATATGATATCTATAATTTAAGTAAGGTGAATAATCAAGACGCATTGGCCACTGCGATTTACATTTGCTGAGTAACTAGTGCATTGCTGCTGTTTACTAGTATGCTGTACTTTGCTGACGGCGCTGTAGAAGGTGTTTATGCGAGGCTCTCGAAATGTCCATGACATTCGCATCCATGTGCGTTATCATCAGCATGGACGGTCGCTTACTGTAATTCCACGTGAACGTCGTAGTGCAATTGTTTTTTATTTGTTTTGCACAAGTGTGCAATGCGCGCGCGGCTCCAAGCTGTTTCAAACGTGTGACATGAAGACATTGACTGCGGGCATGCTTCCCTGTTCAAATAATGTGAGATGCATAAGTTGCACTATCGCATTATGATTTACGGTCTGTTTGTGCAAGACGTATTCGGACTTGTTTCCGGCTAGCTGCTAAACATGTCGTAGGCAGGGCAAGTTGGACACGCTTAGCTGAAGTGCTGGACTGAATGCAATTACTTTTGAGGCGTCTCATCTGTGAAAAGTTTGTTCGAAGTGCTCTGGGCCGTTCATCTCCTAATAATTTAATAAGAAGCAACGAGTTTCTGAAATTCTATAAGTGTGTTTGGTTTCAGGCGCAGATATTGTGTTGCCGTTTTGATTGGTTGGTGTCATTAAAATACTGTTATTCCTTACAAATCTCGTACACTGTGTGTGCGTTCCTACAATCGCAGACATTGTTAAAAAAAAAAAAAAAAAAACTCGAACCAATGGAGGCAAAGCGCAAGCGCCTAAAGCACCAAAGAGCTGCATTTTCGACTTGTTGTAGTAAAATTGAAAATGCCTCAAATTGTGCCAAAACTGCTTCATAACGCTCTCTGTGACAAACAGGGGCTCATGTTCAGGCTACTTTAAAGTGAACGCGGCCCCTAGCTTCCTCACAACATCGGGAGTCTCCACAAGGGAGTATCGCGCCATCTCAGCCTGCATCATGGTGCATGCATGCGCGAGGATGCATGATCAAAGTAATGTGCCTTCTTAAATAAGCGCGTTGGCATTGTGCTGAGGACTGCCGGGTTGCATATGAGTAACTGAGTGCTTCATTGCTAACAGTAAGGGACCAACACGCTGACAACAGTGGGCAGCTGACCAGTCATACCAGTGAGGCCGGTAGACGTAATGACCTTTGTTTGCTTGTTATTAACCGTCTCATTTCATGTTCCCTTCAGGAGCGAATTATGATCGACTGCCTTCAAATGGTACTCCATATTACATCCAAAGAAAGAAAATGGACCCCAAGGTCTCGGGACCGAGTGGTGGCTGCTGCGGCGGCGGCATAATTCGCAAAAAAACCTGCGCCGGCGAGTGTACAGGAATGCGGATGTGCACAAATGAGGCCCTCGACAGCGCGCCGCTCACATGCGTATTTCTATATGCCGCTTTTCCCATAAGAGATGCTATCGCGATCGCGGGCTTGTCGGCGATCAGACGCTTCTGATATAGCGATCTGATCTTTTATAGAGGTCACCCGTCATATCAGGTTGGAACATTTCATTGTTGCCTTTCATTGTTGCGTGCCATTTTTTTTTCGAGCATGACCGTCGTTGTTGCCTGTAGCAACTGAAGTGTTGCGCTGCTAAGCATGGGGTGAAGGTCCCATTTCCGTCTTGGAGGAAGTAAAAAGGTAGGTGGGAGCATTGCGCAATCCGACAGAAAGAAAGAAACATACCGGTTGGAATGTAAACCCAGGGCTAATAAGCCCCTCTTGCCGTATCAATCCGCTCACTCGAAGCTCGTTAAGAGGAGCATCGCCAATATGTGTTCTGGGAATGCTTTGAAGAAATCCTGCCACCATAAGATCCATAAAAGTCTTACGGATGAATAGGAAAGCTTATTAGCAGCAGGGCATCCGTAGTCGGTACAGGTGTCTGCTGTTGAGGGTCTGCTAAAATGTCAGTTTCGCCGCAAGGGCGAAGCAATGAATGCGAAGCAAGAAAGGCGGCGCGTGATGGACGCGCTGCAACTACCGCGCGTCCATCGCTACCCGGCAGCTACTAGACAGTTTTAATTTCACGTACGTAGGGACTTCACGTACGCAAACGTGAAAAGTACACGTACGTTACGTGCACGACATCTGAAACGCTTTTAGCTACACGTACGCGACGCGCGGTGAGAGCTACCACGTAGCTCCATCTGCTGGGAATCATGAACGCTGCGGTAGCTTGTTCGAGTGCCGGCGCGAGCAGACAGCGGAAGGGCAAGGTTCTCCCTGCGCAAATATTAGAAGCGAGCATAGCTCGGCACACTCACTCATGAGTGCACTCACTCACACTCACTCACACTCATTTGAACGTTGTGAGTGTGAGTATGAGTGAGTGCTCATGAGTGTGAGTGGACGTGAGTGTGAACGTGAGTGAGCACTCATGAGTGTGAGTAGGCGTGAGTGTGAACGTGAGTGAGTACTCATGAGTGTGAGTAGATGTGAGTGTGAACGTGAGTGAGCACTCATGAGGGTGAGTAGGCGGGAGTATGAACGTGAGTGAGTACTCATGAGTGTGAGTAGTTGTGAGTATGAACGTGAGTGAGTGCTCATGAGTGTGAGTAGTTGTGAGTATGAACGTGAGTGAGCATTCATGAGGGTGAGTTGGCGTGAGTGTGAACGTGAGTGAGTACTCATGAGTGTGAGTAGATGTGAGTATGAACGTGAGTGAGGACTCATGAGTGTGAGTGGACGTGAGTGTGAACGTGAGTGAGCACTCATGAGGGTGAGTAGATGTGAGTATGAACGTGTGTGAGTACTCATGAGTGTGAGTAGGTATGAGTATGAACGTGAGTGAGTGCTCATGAGTGTGAGTGGACGTGAGTGAGTACTCATGAGTGCGAGTAGGAATGAGTATGAACGTGAATGAGTGCTCATGAGTGTGAGTGGACGTGAGTGTTAACGTCAGTGAGTGCTCATGAGGGTGAGTAGGCGTGAGTATGTACGTCAGTGAGTGCTCATGAGTGTGAGTAGTCGTGAGTTTGAACGTGAGTGAGCACTCATGAGTGTGAGTAGGTATAAGTATGAACGTGAGTGCTCATGAGTGTGAGTAGGCGTATGAAAGTGAGTACTCGTGAGTGTGAGTGGACGTGAACGTGAGTAAGCACTCATGAGTGTGAGTAGGCGTGAGTGTGAACGTGAGTGAGTACTCATGAGAGTGAGTAGACGTTAGTATGAACGGGAGTGAGTACCAATGAGTGCGAGTAGTGTGAGTAGGCGTGAGTATGAGTGTGAGTGAGTACTCTTGAGTGTGAGTAGAAGGGAGCTGTATGTGAGTAAGTATTGACGAGAGTGAGTGGACCTGAGAATGAACGTGAGTATCGACTGTATGTTGCCATGAGTATAACGTGAGTGATTACCGATGACTGTGAGTAGACGTGAGTGTGAACGTGGGTGAGCTCTCATGAAAGTGAATGGACGTGAGTATGAATGTGAGTATCGACGAAGGTAAGAGGACGCGACCATGAACGTCAGTGACTACCGATGAGTGTGAGTTGGCGTGAGTATAACAGTGACTGAGTGCTCATGAGCGTGAGTAGACCTATGAACGTGAGTGAGTACCAGTGATTGCGAGTAGGCGATAGTGAACGTGAGTGAGTACTGATTTGTGTGAGTAGGCATAGTATGAACGTGAGTGGGTACTCATGAGTGTGAGTAGAAGTGAGTACGAACGTGAGTGAGTGCTGATGAGTGTGAGTATACATGAGTATGAACCTGAGTGAGTGCCGGTGAATGTGTGTATCGACGGCTGTGAGTGGAAATGAGAATGAACGTGAGCCCCGATGAGTGTGAATATAAAAGAGTATGCAAGTGGGTGAGCACCAATGAGGGTGAGTGGAGTGAGTATGAAAGTGAGTGTGTACCTAAATGTGCGAGTAGAGTGAGTATGAAAGTGAGAGCCGATGAATGAGAGTAGACGAGAGTATGAAGAGTGATTACCGATGTGTGTGAGTATACGCGAGTGTGAACATGAGTTCTGGGAGAGTGATAATTGAGTGTGAACACGACCTGTGAGCGTGAGTAGATATGGATATAAGTGCGAATGTATTACTGTGAGTATGACTGTAATTGAGTATGACTGTATCAACATGAGTTAGCGCCATTAGTGGGAGTAGACCTTATTATGGACGTATCGGTTAGTGTGGGTAGGTAAATAAAACTGAGTGATTGAGGAACCATGGTGTGTGCCTTTGAGTGGTAGTCGGCATGACTTTGAATGTAAGTACTCAGGAGTGAGAGTTGAGGTTAGCATGAAGGTAAGTTAAAAGCACAAAGGAATGTGTGTCAGGGGTCGGCAAAGTTTATGGCACACACTCACTCGTTCACTAAAAAAATATGCTGCTTCTTATGGGCTCACTTGGTCTCAAACTCGCTAAAACGCTATTCAGCCAAGCTCACTCACATTCAGGCTAAAGAGAGGTTTCCTCAGCCGGATTCACGTGGACTTAGAAGCATCAGATTTTTCTCCAAGTGAACGCACGCGCACTCCACCCTAACAATATTGAGAACTGCCAGGCTCGCTGGTACTCAACGTCACCAGTTCGTCCCAAACGGTCTCACTCAACGACTACAAAAAAGATCAACGACCATATCTCGGCACACTCCCTCATGAGTGCACTCACTCACACTCACTCACTCACACTCATTTGAACGTTGTGAGTGTGAGTATGAGTGAGTACTCATGAGTGTGAGTGGACGTGTGAACGTGAGTGAGCACTCATGAGTGTGAGTAGGCGTGAGTATGAACGTGAGTGCCTATGAGTACGAGTAGGCGTGAGTATGAACGTGAATGGGTGTGTCTATGAGTGTGAGTAGGCGTGAGTATGAACGTGAGTTAGTGCCTGTGAGTGTGAGTAGGCGTGAGTATGAACGTGAGTGAGCGTCTATGAGTGTGAGTAGGTGTGAGTATGAATGTGAGCGAATGCCTATGAGTGTGAGTAGGTGTCAGTATGAACGTGAGTGAATGCTTATGAGTGTGAGTAGGTGTGAGCATGAACGTGAGTGAGTGCCTATGAGTGTGAGTAGGCGTGAGTATGAACGTGAGTGAGTGCCTATGAGCCTGAGTGGGTGTGAGTATGAACGTGAGTGAGAGCCTATGAGTTTGAGTAGGCGTGAGTATGAACGTGAGTGAGTGTCTATGAGAGTGAGTCGGCGTGAGTATGAACGTGAGTGAATGCTTATAAGTGTGAGTGGGCGTGAGTGTGAACGTGAGTGAGTGCCTATGAGTGTGAGTAGGCGTGAGTATGAACGTGAGTTAGTGCCTGTGAGTGTGAGTAGGCGTGAGTATGAACGTGAGTGAGCGTCTATGAGTGTGAGTAGGTGTGAGTATGAATGTGAGCGAATGCCTATGAGTGTGAGTAGGCGTGAGTACGAACGTGAGTGAATGCTTATGAGTGTGAGTGGGCGTGAGTATGAACGTGAGTGAGTGCCTATGAGTGTGAGTAGGCGTGAGTATGAACGTGAGTGAGTGCGAAGGCTGAAAATATTGGGGTGAGTGAGTGTGAGTGAGTATTCTCTTACAGTGCCGACCTATGGAAGCGAGAGAGCTGGCCGACGCCTTTAAGTGCGCCCGTCGCGCTCCTAGCGCCATCTCGCTGGTAATGAAGAAACTCTGATAAGCGCCTGCCGTCTCGGAGGACTGCAAACTGTAAAGGGTGTGTATATAACGCTCGCCGTTAGCTAGCTGAGAGATCTGCGCACAGCGCTGCGAAGTGAGAGGTCGCTGGGTCGATTCCGCGCTTCGGAAGCATTTTTCTGATTTATTTTTCTTTGGGATATCGATGTATATATACATACTTATACATATACGCAGCATGACGGTGGCGACGGCGACGGCAAAAACCAGCCGAGACTGTCCATACAATTGCTATCGCAATAAAACGATGCCGGGTGGACAGTAATCCTCGGGATACGGCCATCCAACAGACGAAAAGCGTGAGTAGAGCAGCAGTAGTGTCCTATCTGCATAGAACAGCTCATAATCTAAAGAAAATGGCTAGTCGGGTGGATATAACAGTGGTTGTTTTCAGCGCCGCGAAAACTGGGCAGGATATGTCGCTTAACAGACCCGCACCGTAAGCCAGCTGTCGGATGCTCCAACCACCATCGCAATCCTCCTGTAGATTGTGTACAAGACGTGGTTTATGAACTCCTGCTAACCTGTGGAAATCAATATATAGGTCAGATGACAAGATGTTCTAACGAGCCCCGCCACGGTGGTCTAGTGGTTATGGCGCTCGTCTGCTGACCCGAAGGTCGCGGGATCGAATCCCGGCCGCGGCGGCTGCATTTTCGATGGAGGCGAAACTGTTTGAGGCCCGTGTACTTAGATTTAGGTGCACGTTAAAGAACCCCAGGTGGTCGAAATTTCCGGAGCCCTCCACTACGGCGTCTCTCATAATCATATCGTGGTTTTGGGACGTAAAACCCCAGATATTATTATTATTAGGAAACATCAACCTATTTATCCATGCACAGTGGCGCCACATCAGTCCCATCGCTTGCCAACCAGACAGGCTGTCTCCTTATCTCAGAGGTCAATTGATGGGGGTTCTAACGCACGTGTCGCTATTGCGAGAGATAGCTTGAGCTTCAATAATGTATCTCACGATTTTATCTTTGTGCATCGCCAGAACAGTGCATGAATCATACATTGGTGCGCAACCGCATTCCAAGCGATGCACAGACGTTCTTGTTTGTTACGTTTAACCTGTGTTCGCGTAGCCGATCGTTAGAACATCTTAATAATAATACCTGGGGTTTAACGTCCCAAAACCACGATATGATTATGAGAGACGCCGTAGTGGAGGGCTCCGGAAATTTCGACCATCTGGGTTGATGTTTCCTGGCAATAAAGTTGTTGAAGTTGGCGCATTGTGGTGTCGTCTCTCTTACGTCCTTGTCTGCTAGCGCTGAATACGTCTTCAAATTCAGTTTACCAACACGCCCAAAAATTGGCAATGCTGAAAAATACCAGGTCAGGCATGGACGCTCCAAGCTTGGCTTGCCACCGTTCCCCCGATAAGGCAAGGGCTCCTGCATTTTATTTTCGTAAGAATTTCTATTCCTACTTAACGAGAAAAGCTGTCCGTCCGTCTGTCTGTCACATAGGATGATCGCCAATATAAATATTGAAACAATATAAGTTTATCACTCTGGTGCCTGGGTTTGAACCTAGGCCCTGACACTCCCAAGGTGAGTGTGTTAGCCCCTACGCTACACATTGTTTTCTTTATTGCAGACTTCGACAAGTCACGCTTTACACGGCATAAGACATGCCAGCCACGCTTCGGTTGACAGGAGATTAAAAGTTTGGCGAGGACGCCAAATCATCAAGTACAGATATCCACTCTGGCGAATCATCGAGGGACATTTCATTGAAAGTGTTGCGCGTCTGACAGATCTGTACCAGGCGCTCACTACGCCACGCATCCATGCTTGCAGATTACGAACGTACGTGACCTACACGAATGCGTTGTCCCGCGGTGCAAAACAAATGCAGTTATACACTCTATAAAGGCTTCGCTGAATTTCGTGGCAGTGGAATAAAATCTGTCTGCTGGTCAAGATGTAAAGCCGACAGGTAAGACTGTACATAAAAAGAAAGTTACAACCTTGCGAAGTGATCATGCCCAACGCGCGTTTCAGTGGTGGCACAACGCGCTTGCAGCGTCCTATTGGAGTGTACTAGAATATTCTATCACATACTAGTCCTATTTCTCGCGCACGAATGCTAGATAATGGAGGAGGCGTTGGTATGGTGGCTAGATGCATAGCTAAAGAGAAGATGAAACGCTGATGAATACTAAAGAGAACACAGCGCATTGGAGAACAGAAAATACTCTACGCTGATGCCACCCAAAAAGGGCGTTCAAGGGACGGCCACTGCCAACAATCAAACGCGACGCATACGTATCACCATGGCCTCCGAGATTGTCTCCGGCAACGCGCCAACGGCATTCCGCGTGTATTTAAAAAAAAACGTTTTAAAGTTTTTAAAAAAATACCGACGAAGTGTCGGTATTGCCGGAACTGCCGACGAAGTGCCGACTGCAGGCTCGACGAGAAAATCCGGGACGCTGCACAAACGTCTGAAGAATGGGATTATATCTGAACCATATGAATGTGTTGTACCCCCGGTGCCAAAAAAACGTATACAGAGCACTTTCCAACAAGGTTTCGTGGAATTTCGTGACAGTGGAATAAAAGCCATCTAAAGAACAGCATGTAAAGCCACATGGAGGATTTTTCACATCAGCAATATTAGAAAATTTAATGCCAAACTCGCGTTTCGGAAGGTCGCGGGGTGCGGCTTCTAAGGGCGCCATTGAAGACTCCGGCGAACGCTGGAAAGGAGATGATAGACGTCATGTCTTTGCTGCCCGAAAACAGCGTTCCAGGGACCGCCGCAACCTTCAAAAGAACTCTTCGCTCACGCAGCACTTATACTCGGCGACAACTTTCTGTGGCAATGAAGGGAAAGCTACGGGGGCGGAGCGTCTGCACATGTGCTGCTACGCGAAGTAGTCCGGTTTGGCGCGCTTCTCGTAACGCCGTGGAAAGTGATGGCTATAGCGTTGCATTTCGACGCAAACGCTGCTTAGCGTCTAAGGTACGGGTAAAAGGCGCGACTTTTTCAAGGACGCAAAAACGCAAAGTGACAACGTATAAAGTAAAAGAAATACAAATATCTCGCTTGTGTGCGCTGCGTTCCGTCTCAAAATGCTACATGTAGAAAATGAAGGAGTATTTTATATATCTCACGCAGAAAATACGGACACAGTTGTGGGACTACATTCATTAGCGGTAGGATACGTGCATTGTGGCTCTGTAGCTTTCCCTTCATTGCCACAGATTCAGCGTGGATTTTTTTAGAACGCAGCTCTTAGGCGCCCGATGCTGCGTTGAACGGCGTCGCCGTCGCCGTCGGTGGCGTAACTCTATGGCGTAACCGATAGATATGAAAAAGTAACCGACAGACATCAATAAATAAAATGAGAAAGAAATTCCCAGGATCGAATGTGATTTGAACCCGGAACGTTTGCTTGTCAGTCGAGTATTCTACCACAGAGCCACACTAGTTTTTTTTTTTCGTTCATGGTATTTAATAAAATGAGTATTAGAATGCACATTAAAAGGACACAAATAGAATGAAAAAATAGTGCAATCACATAACGACAATAAGCGCTCAAGCGTTACTAAGGAAACGCTCGACGGCTAACAAGCTTCAGTACAACAGCGAGAGTTCATATGTTGTTAACTGCCGTCTATGTAATGTGCCTGAGACAATAGAACATCGCTTTGTTAGTTGCAAAGATGCTATTCTGTTTTGGGATGTCCTTCAGTGAGCTCTGAAGAAAAGTTTTGTGATTAATTTTCACACTATACGCTATCTTTTGCCAACATCGCTTGATGAAGTGCCGCATGATACGTTTTTCCTCATGGGTATGCGCAGCTTATGGAAGACACGTGTGCAAGACCGTAGCGCAGAACCCACGATTTTTTCAAGCATACGCCTGATTCGAGTGGCTGTTCACAATAAAGTCCAAAAAACGGCAGGAAGTGGAGGATGGAAGCTTGCGATGAAAAAAATTACACCATCTCCCGCTAAAGGGGACCATGAGGCGACGCGAAGCAGCGTTTCGGCATGTCGAGCCCGCGTTTCATCCGTAGCAGTTTCCCGTTGATGTTGCCGTTTGCTCTGGGCTTCCCTAGCCCGGAGCTCGGGGTCCGCTTGCCGACGTTTATGTTGCGCTTCGGCGCGTCGAGCTTTGCCCTGCTCCACCCGCTGCTCCGCGATCTCGGCAGGCGTTAAGGTATTGCTGCAACTGGCGCCGACGTTGACGTTGGAACTCATGACACCGGCGCAGACGACGCAGTGACTGAGCGTGCGTATGGGGGAGTGGAAAGGGGGTGGGGGAGTGGAGAACAAGTGTGGGGAGAGGAGGTGTGCGGAGAGGGTTTGCGCATGCGCAGTAAGGGTGGTCCCACCGCACACAGGATTGAACTCCGACCTAAGCTGCTTCGCATCTAAAATCCGTAAATAGAGGGTGAGTGCTCGAGCCGACGTTTCGACAAGTGGACTTGTCTTCTTCAAGGCTGGAACAGCCTTGAAGTTCCAGCCTTGAAAAAGTCAAGTCCACTTGTCGAAACGTCGGCTCGAACACCCACCCCCTGTTTACGGATTTTTTCATTGTTCACATAAAGGACATTTATGACGAACTAGGCATTAGACCCGACTGGTACCCCATCTTGGTGAGGTGCTCGGCTTCACCACCTTTCCTCTATAACCAGAGCAACGCTGGTGCTTGAAACTCACTTGTAGAAAGAGCCTATATAGGCGTCATGTCGGGCAAGGAATCGCGTTAACGTATGTTATATAGCGTGGCAGAAGAGTAAAATGACAACCAGTCATCACACAATGCTAATTGCGCAACGAGTGCGTGGTTTAATGCTTCCCACCCACTGGAAAGTGCTCAGCCATAATTCATCATTGTCATCAGCCACATGCAGCATCAATAAAGTGCACATAATACCTTACATATGTGTAGCGGGTACCTCGCTTGTCCGCAGAAAGACGAATAATGGCTTTGTGGGTGCTGTCCTACTTCACAAAAATTACGATTTAAGGCGCAGTGGACACCATGCGGAAAGCCAAAACTTCAAACACTGTTGGCCTTGCCCCAACACGAAGCTGCTCTCATAATTCGCATTAGGCAGAATCGTAAACGTCGGTGTATTTCTTCTTTACGCAAGGAGCAGTAAACGCGAGTACACACAAATAACTTGATTGGTATAAGTTTCTTTCATCAGATATTTCACTCCTTGCTTCCGTATGAATGACGTGGCTCAACTCAAGTCCACGTACATCCAATTGCAGTTTCGCATCACACTACAAAGAAATCTACGTCGAATTTCTTTTCGGCAGTTGTCTAAGTGATGCGTAAGCATAGAGTTTCATTACAGGTTGCAGCCGCCCCAATAAAGCTGCACTCGAGAAGAATCGGTACGGCGTCTTTCATCGTCTTTCGAATGTTCGTCAGCGTCTGAAACAGCGCCCTAGGAAGGCGCATCCTGCGAGCACCGAAACGCGAGTTCGGCATTAAATTTTCGCAAAGTCTTTAATTTACTTGTGTGTGCGATGCTACGTGTCGGCTTTATGTGTTGTCCTAGAGAGGGATTTTATTCCACTGCCACAAGACTCTGTGAAGCCTTCATAGAAAGTGTTTCCTTTTTACATACATATGGTTCACGCATTCGCATGGTTCAGACATATGGGCGCTGTGTAGTCCAGTGACTTGCCTTTCGGAGTGTGGGGGCCGGGGTTCAAACCCACTACTTCAAGATAATAGATCTTGTTTTGTTCATTTATTTCTTCATGACGATGATCGCCCCTTACGTGAAAGAGAGACGGACGGAGAGTTTTCTGGATGACTCGAATAGGAATGATTAGACATCTAAAAATTCATATAAAGAGACGGCGTACCCGCGACAGAGGTGTTGTGTTCCTTGTCGGTAACGTATCATGACGGCGGAGGCAGAGTTGGCTGTCAGAAGTCAAGCAAATTATCAGGTGGTGGTGATCACTGCCCCAGCAGTCCATCTCTCGGTACCAGGAAACGGTGCTGTCCCAGGAACCACCACGAGAAGTACGGCGCCTGGTGGCAGCTTGGCAGGTAAGTTGTCGTTCTGCACAGCGGGATGACGCGGGAGAGGCGGCCGCCGTAGACGGCATTCGAACACCCAGGAAATATTCACAAATATTACTCTTCAATGTTTGTCGCTGCAGAACATTCAGTACTCGCCGGTGAAGCAAATTGGCCTACGCTTGGAAAGTAAAACGCTACACGCGCCGCAAAAGGAAAAGAAATAGCGGAAACTTGCAGGCGCTGGTTCATGCGTCTCGCACTGCGTGGTCTCGCAGTTCCATTTCACGCGCAAGCGTTGCACGCGCTCCGGTCAAAGCCTGGTTCCATGTATCCCGTGCATCGTCTTCTTTAAGCGCAGCCGAGAAGCAGTGCTTTCTTCGTAAGCTACCCGATAACACGTCTGACGCACCGGCGATATAGAACGTCTCCAGAACGCGACCACCTTCCGTAAGGAGCCTTCGAACACAGAACGCGCCTGTCTGGTGACATATACTAGAATGGCTTGGCTCTTCGGAAGTGGTGGCCAAGACTTGTCGAGCGACCAGCTCACCGACCCCATCAACGCCTTATCCGAGAAGTGGAAGCTTCTGCCTGCTTTCCTCAAGATGAACGGCTTGGTGCGGCACCACATCGACTCCTTCAACCACTTCATCAACGTAGAGCTTAAGAACATAATGCGCGCCAACGATCGCGTCACGAGCGACGCGGACCCGAACTTCTACCTCAAGTACCTGGACATCCGCGTGGGTGAGCCCAACATCGAGGAAGATTTCACGGTAGGACGTCGCACGACGCCGCACGAGTGTCGACTGCGGGACATGACGTACTCTGCGCCGATTGTGGTCGACATCGAGTACACCCGCGGCCAGGAACGCGTCCAGAGATCGGACTTCCCCATCGGCCGCATGCCCATCATGCTGCGAAGCGCCAAGTGCGTGCTGGCGGACAAGACGCACTTCCAGATGTCCCAGCTGAACGAGTGCCCTTACGATCCTGGCGGCTACTTCGTGGTGAACGGCGTCGAGCGCGTCATACTGATGCAGGAGCAGCTCTCCAAGAACCGTATGTTCGTCGAGGAGGACCGCAAGACAGGAGTCATGTGCCAGGTGAGCACGCGCTGTCATGTGGTCGCGCTCACAGCATAGTTGCCGATTTTCAGCTTGACACGTTAGACAGCTTGCACTGTATTGTTTTCCTGCACGCCGGCTAGTTCAGGGGCGTAGTCAGGGTGGAATGCATTACATACGACCAGTGTAGCATGACATGAGGAAATGAATAGACATCCAGTACGAAAGAGAAGAAATGAGGTGGGCTTAAGCGCACGGTCTCTATCCACTTCTTTTCGTCCGTGATTTGCGTTTGTGCTCACTGCGTCGACTATGCAAGAACCCAGCCTTCAAAAAGCGCTTTTTAAGGGGGTCTTCACAAGTCCCCATTGGAAGCTGTGGTTTATCGTTGGATGTTATAAGGTGGCGCGTGGACTGCGGATAATTATTGAAGTCGGCTCATTGTACCTGTTAGAAGGAATTACATAAATGTATGGCAAATGCCAGAACTGATCAAGACTCCTAATTCGGAGCGACGTTAATTAGCGTCCACCCGAGCCCAGAACGTTCTGATGGCTCCGATTTCCTGGTCGAACGTGCTCGTTACTATGTCTCCAAAATGAGAGCTTCGTTCTCTCCAATCGTCTCGGCTGGCGTTCGCGAGCGCAGCGTTGTACGAACAGCCGGAGGCAAGGAAGCGATCTTATGTTGACGTAGTGAGCCCCACTTTTCTATTTTGCAGCGAAGTATATGAATTGCATCTCGGGATTTTAAATAAGTGAGCATTTCTATGCCAACTCACGAGAAAGATGACCGCCCGTCCCTCCCTCCGCCTGTCTGTTACATAAGACGATCGTCGCTATAAATAAACAAAAAACAAAAACAAATCTCGCACGGTCCTTGATGTATTCCAAATAACTTGAAGGCGAAAGCCATCTTTATCTTCTGAGTTGAGGTATTGATCCGCTTCCGGCCCCCCCCCCCCCCCCACCTAACATGGTTTTGCCCTGCCTTCAGGATTGGAGGCACCTCGGCTGGTTTTGCACTGCCTTCAGGATTGAAGGCACCTCGGCTGG
This sequence comes from Rhipicephalus sanguineus, assembly GCF_013339695.2. NCBI lineage: Eukaryota > Metazoa > Arthropoda > Arachnida > Ixodida > Ixodidae > Rhipicephalus > Rhipicephalus sanguineus. The sequence continues at coordinate 3,539,389 of NC_051186.1, forward strand.
TTTTGCACTGCCTCCTTGATCGGCCCACCTTCGACCAAGTAGGGATGTCATGTAATGACGTCACCGTGTGACGTGACAGTGACGTCATGGCGTCACAAATTTTGGCGATCTGTGACGTCATGATGACGTAATCACGTGATAATTTTTTGCATTACTCGTGTGGACGCCGCCTATGGGAGACGCCGACGCGAGACTCCGGTTGATTTTCGCGTTTGATGAGGCACGTAAGGCTTTCACTTTAAGCTTTCACTGCGGTGCTTAAGTTTCAAACCGGGCCCCCACGTTCCGAAGGCGAGTGTCCTAAACATTTGCGCTATGCATCCATGCTTGTTCAACATGACCTACATGACAGCGTTCTGCCAGTGTAGAAAACAAATGTAGGAAATTAACACTCTCTATGAAGGCTTCGTTGGATTTCGTGGAAGTGGGGTAAAAGCTCTCCGCAGTATTGGATTTAAAGCCCACAGGGAGATTCGAAGCCCACTTTACTCATCAGGAAAAGTCGCAATTTATGCAAAATGTTGATGCCAGACACGCTTTTCGGTGGCCGCGGGATGCGCGTGTCATGGGACAGCGGAGACGCTGACGAGCGCTAGCGACAACGCGAAGCAAGCCGTGCGGATGCGTCTGGAAAAACGGCCTTACAGGGACGGCGCTACCTAAAACAAAACGCAATGCTTCACTTACGTGAAGTAGGATACGAGGTTTTTTTCTCTCCTCCGGCAAAAAATACAGGCGGATGCTAAAGACAGTGCAGTGTGGCAGTGCGCCTCACAAAGCCGTGAAATTACGCTATTTACTTATGTACTAATACGAGCACTTGTTGGCACTGGCTAGTGTTAGCGAGTATTACAACGAAGCTGTGTGTGATTCGGATCACAGGGTTCCTTCGTCTCACCCGGGAGAAAATGCCGGCCGATACCGAAGGCAGTATATAGTCTGGCATTGCGTCTCACGAAACAACTGTAGGTACTTGCATACTGTCCGCTTTTGTTAGCCTTCACTACTGTTACGCTGGGGCTGTGTATACGACTCGTATACCAAGACTTATTCGTGTCCGTCGAAAAAAAAAAAAAAAACGTTCAGGAGTGAAGGCATGCAAACCTCATGCGACGAACGCCGCACGCGTTTGCCATTGCAATCACGCATGCAATACAAGCTGCGGTATTTGCTTGAATCGAGAAAACACAAATATTGTGTAGAATGCGCATGATAGTTGAGAAGACCTGTTCGAATAATACGAACCACGGCCGGGCTTGAGGGGCAACGCGCGCGTTGTTTTTTGCGGCCTGCGCTTCGTGGCTAGTTCTCGTCTTTCACCGCCGCTAGTTCGTGGCGCTTTTACACAACCCTCCCGAAAGTTAGTGTATATGGTAACTTTAGGTACCAGAGTTGCGCGTAGATCCGCCTAACAACGACAGCTATGCGTCGAAGCGGCTCTCCGTTTTGCAGGCGACATGCCTATACTCGCGGACAACTTCTCATGGCAATGAAGGGAAAGCTAGGGGGGTGGAGCGTCTGCACATGTACTGCTACGCGAAGTAGTCCGGTTTGGCGCGCGTCTCATAACGCCGTGGAAAGTGATGGCTAGCGTTGCATTTCGACGCAAACGCTGCTTAGCGTCTAAGGTACGGGTAAAAGGCGCGACTTTTTCAAACACGCAAAAACGCAAAGTCACAACGTATAAAGTAAAAGAAATGCAAATATTTCTCTTGTGTGCGCCGCGTTCCGTCTCAAAAGCCTACATGTACAAAATAAAGGAGTATTTTATATATCTCACGCAGAAATTACGGACGCAATTGTAGGACTACATTCATTAGCGGTAGGATACGTGCATTGTGGCTCTGTAGCCTTCGCTTCATTGCCAAGAAAAGTTGTCCGCGACTATAGCGTGTCGGAGAGGGAGGGCTCCGGATGTCTCCGTCGAGCGAAAGTTCCATGAGGGTGAAGGTTGTTGGAGGGGGGCTCCATGGCTCCGGTATTGACTAGGGGTGTGCGAATAGTGAAATTTCATATCGAATCGAATTCGAATCGAATAGTGCCGAATAGTGGCCAAAAATATCGAATATCGAATCTAATATCGAATAGTAAGTATATTTCCACGAAACGCGTACCGTCAGTTGCAGCAAGACGAAGGAAATATCAGGGACGCTGCGGCTTGGTGGCAGCTTTATTACGCGCAGCGTGTCGGAACGAAATGTTTTAAATGCGAAGCATTTCTTAGCGAACCTCTGGCACTTTGAGCGTTTCTATCTACGTATCTATCTATCTATCTATCTATCTATCTATCTATCTATCTATCTATCTATCTATCTATCTATCTATCTATCTATCTATCTAGCCGCCTACGTCTGGGTGCTCTCATGGTCGTCTGCTTAACTTGGTGTAGACCAAAATTTGCATGGGAGGGTAAGAGGATTTGACAAATATGATTGCCGGGTCATGAAATGAATAACGTTAAAATCCTCTCGCGTACGTCGTCCAACCCTTTCCACTAGACACGTGTGGACATACCCGTTGACCACGGGCCACGGTGTACGGGTATGCGCCACATGTAATTGACAGTTTATATCTACCCAGGAACGGCGAGAACAGACATTGGTAACCTAAATGCTAGAGTGTTAAGGAAAACCAACATCGGCAGCGTTGACTCAACGAAGGGAAAGAATGAAAATTAGGATCCCAGCAGGAATCGAACCCAAGCATTTTACGTGGCAATCAGGTATTCTACTACTGAGCCACCCCAGGTCTATAAACTGGTTTGGAAGAACAGCCTACGCAGGCGTAATATCGGTGCAACGTGGTGCTGGCTATCTAATTTTACAAGAAAGCAATAAACACTACATGATACTCCTACGATGTGTACTCCTACGATACAGAAGTCATATCAGATTAACGTCTGTAGTTCCAGTGCTGCCTCCGCTTTTATAGCAGTCTAATAAACAATATGTTTGTATTTCTATTACTCAGCAAGCTATACTGAAGCATTGTTCGACCCCGGAGGAATACATTAACGAAAGTTACATATGATATCCACATCACGTACCGCACCGTAAGGTCCACTTCGTCCACCAGAACGCCGCAGTGTCCTCTTCATTTCTTACGACGCTGGGCGATGGCCTCATGCTGACCGAGGATGATGCCAGATTGATTGACAGCCGCTTTGTAGACTACGCTACGTAGGCCACATACGCCCAGGTAGTCTACGAATACGACAAACACCATCCACTGATGTTGGTCTACGTAGCACTATCCAGGCCTACCAGCCTCGACGGCCTATACCTCACCAACGCGAAGGGTGGCTTCAGGTTCCGACATGTCGCCGGCTCTGTCGACGACAATTTGTCGACACAGTGACCGAGGCATCCACGAATTCCAACAGCTTTACTATACCTCATACTTCACCATAGGCGTGCGCAGGGGGGGGGGGGGGGCAAGGGGGCGAGAAGGGGGGCGCAATGTCAGCCCTATACATTGTAGGGGGGCGAGAAGAGGCGCGCAAAGGCAGCCGCATTCATTGACATAATAGGGAGGGAGGCGCTGCGACGAACCTTCGCCCCCCCCTGAAGGGGAACCCTGCGCACGCTTATGTACTTCACTACACATGGACCCCTCGTCACCACGATCACGACCGGATCCTATAACAAGTCATGACCAGCTGCTGGGGCTCACTGATCACGGTGATGATGCCCTTGTTCAAGAACTCTCAAGAAATTCTTAAGCACATGCGCACGGGTTCGTGAAACGTTCGTGCGTTCTCGGGACACGTAGAAGCACTACATAACAGCTTACCGCTTCTGGTGTTGGTAATACCCACGTTGCCATGGGCAGCGTTCATCATCATCATCATCATCATCAGTCTGTCTACGCCCACTGCAGGGCAAAGGCCTCTCTCATGTTCCGCCAATCAACCCGGTCCTGTGCTTTCTGCCTCCCACATGAATACACCAATTCGCAGCGTTACCCAACTGTAAACAACTGGTTATATAACACATATGCGGCTCTTCAACATATATATATGTGTGCGTATAAAATTTATACATATCTTTAGCGTCATTTTGTAACGTGTCGCTAAGTAAAAAAACTTACGCCACAGTCACCTACCCGCCGCATGTTTCGCATAATATCGACTTCCACGGTACGTGGGATCTGCCGAATTTTTAGGGGCGAAGCTCCTTAAGGCGGCACCCGTTCGTCCCTCGTAGTCGTAGTCGTAGTAGTCGTAGTGCGTAACCAGTCTTACGCTTTGACCTCCAAGGTGGTGCCGGTGGGAGATTTTTCCTGTGCGTTGTTGAACAATAAAAAATTCGCAGCGTGCGCGTTAACTAAAAGCCGAATTCTTCTGTCTCTCATTCCCCATTAGCAGGCATTGGCATGTTCCAGTAGGAAACGTTAGTAGAAGTAGAAGTGTAAGTGTTAGCTAAAAGCCGACTTCTTCTGTCTCTCATTCCCATTAGCAGCCACTGTTTACCTCCAAGGTAGTGCCTGGTGAGATTTCTCCTGTGCGTGATTAAACAATAAAAATTTTGTTCAAAACGCCGTTGATTGATGAAATAAACCAACGAAAGACACCAGATGTTTTGTAAAAGCAAAACGAAAGAACGCCAGATGTTTCTAAAGCAAAACGAAAAGACGCCAGCTGCTTAACGAAAGACGCCAGATGTTTTCTAAAGCAATGGTTTTCTAAACAATGAAAACTCACAGCGTACATGTAAAATTAAAGTGAGCTGCCAGTCGTCATAACTCATCGAACCTTTAGTATAAACGCGCCCGATCTCACGTCGGTGATGATGTACTGGGCAGAATTCACGGAAGATTCACGGTTTACCGATGAACCTCCGCAGCTTCGCCCACTCACCATCGTTCACTCCGTAAATATGCTGTGGTTTTTTTCGTTTCGGTTTTAGTTTCGTTCCACCGCATAAAGTTCCGTTCCGTTTCTTTTCCGAAACGAAAAAAAAGTGTTCCGTAACGGTTCGTAACGTTTTTTTTATGCAAAAATTTGAAGTTAAGTTAATAAAAAACATTGGATTTGTGATATAGTTGCTTGCCCTCCTCTTAATAAAGAAAGTGGGACAGGGGTAAAACACGCCCTTTCCACGTTCTTCAGAGGAGTGGAAGAAACTGCGCCACGAATTCCTACCAGCTCACAAGCCAGACCTATATATCCTTCAAAGTCATAGTATTTATTTTCTCAAGACTCAATTACGACTTTTTTTTACCGGGCATATTGCTTTGTGTGAAGGGAGTGAGCACGATCTCAAAAGCAGCACGTCATTGAGTGCACTCTCTGTGCGAGACCGGTGATCTGATAAAAAAATTCGCCAGGCCTGCGCGGAACACGCAGCACAGTTACAGCGTGAGCTGGAACAGCGGCCTTTCTAAAGTCCGTTCTATACTCTCTTGGGGAAACCAATACAAGTACACATGCAAGGTACCCACTATGCCATAAATCATAATTTTTCTGTAGTAGCGAAGCACCCACTATACTATTTTCCTCATTCTTCGGAGAATCGTGGCACTTGCTACACATCTGTGACGCATTATGTGCACTTTGTGCTGTGGCTGATGACGATGAAGAATTATGGCTGATTCCTTTGTAACGGGTTCAAAGCATTTAACAACAGACTCCTTCAGCAATTCGCATTGTGTGAAGCTAGGTTGCTACTTTACTCTTCTGCCACGCTATATAACGTATGTTAACACGATTCCTTGTCCGACGTCACGCCTGTATTTAGTATATTTACGGAGAAGTTACAAGCACCAGCATGACGACACAAGCGCTCTGTGTGTCGTCTTCTTGTTCCCGTCTTTGTGCGCTAAACGGTTTCATAAAACCAGCATGACACAGTGGTGGAATAGTCGACTGGCACGCAGAGGGCGCGGGTTAAAATCCCATCCGATGCTAGAAATTTGTTTCTCATTTTTTTCTTATTTCACGCGATAGCGCTTACGGACACCGGCGGTGGCGGACAACTATGGCGCAAAAATCGGCTGCAGTGATCTCATAACAGCTTTCGCTGAAACAAACTTAGGTGCCGACCATGCCTTCTCCACGCTGGCCTGCGTGACAGGCGCGCAAAAGTCCACTTGCGTTAATATAAACATATCTGGTTGCCACTGTTTTCGTTTTTCGCACAATTTCAACATATATTTGCTTTGGAATTCCTTCCTGAGGTAAGCGCTAATACTGTACTCTGAGATGTACATAATTGCTCACGTTGTATGACCTCAGTTCTTCCGGATTGCCAAGTTTTCCCGTGAACCGAAAAACGACTTAAAAAATTTCGGTTTCACTCCGGAACAAAATAATAGATAAAGATTCGGTTACGTTTTCGTTCCGGTCAAAAATATCGTTTTTTTTTCGTTTTTCGTTTTCGTTCCGTTCCGACACCCTGATTACGCGCTTGTTCGGAAGAGTATTTTCCTTCTGCTTTTATGGGAGCGCAGGCAGGTTGATAGAAAAGCCTTCACTCCAGTTAGCAGGGGCACTTCTAACCTCCTAACGGCTAAAAGAAGGGGGTACGGTAGCCAGTTTTTTTTTTTTTATATGGTCGCGGAATACGGCTTCATGCGGTCGCAATTGTGCTTAATCTCCATGGCTACTGGGGGCCCAAAAATTTTCGGGCGCCAGCTCACAGCAGCGTTTTAACTACGCGCCGGAACGATGGGAGTTTTTGAACGAGTGGTGCGGTGCGCCAGTGACGACTGCACAGCGTGAACAAATTTTCATATGTGAATCCAATCACCGAGGGTTTTGCGGGCCAGAAGTCGGGATGTTTTACGGCGCCTACGGCATACGCGACCTAACTAAGCAAGAAAAGTCCGTCCCTTCGTTTCAGAGGCCAAGTTCTGAAGAGCTTGACAGTTCTCTCATGTATTTTTAACGTGTGGAAATTACATAATCGCCTTTAAAATTAACATGCGCTCGCTTTTGTACCAGGTTATTGGTGAGAATTTTAACGAAAGGCCGACTGTACCGATGTTAGTGTTAGTTTTAGCCACCAAACCCTAGCCAAGTTGCACCATTGGCCTTTGCCGCATTTTAGATATTCGTCCTGTCGAATTATTCGAAGCTTCGAATACTAGGTATTCGAAAATCGAATCGAATTATTCGGTTAGGTATTATTCGATTCGAATTCGAAACTCGAATATTCGCACACCCCTAGTATTGACTGCGTACTTTAACCGGCGGTGTGTGGTCGCGCGCGCCTTATATTAAGGGATCATAAGAAGGCTCACACATTTTTGCGTGCTGCGCTGTCAATGCGCAGTTTGCTTGAAGCAGTAAACTGACTGTACGAACGTTGCTTCACTCGCTGCAGCGGCCGCGTTTGCTTGCGCCAGCATTTTGTTGATTCACGCCAGGTCAGATGCCAAAGGAGTGATTGCTGGCCTTCATATAACATTCCAATTTGTTGTCATCGCATTCATTGCTTTGTCCTTTCTAGTCAGGTGGAGCATAGGTGTCGGAGTTCATAATTGTGATTATTGTTCCAGGTCACCAGTTCCACGCACGAGCGTAAAAGCCGCACCGTCATTGGTGCCAAACAAGGCCGCTACGTCCTCAAGCACAACTGCTTCACGGAGGACATTCCGGTGGCCATCATATTCAAGGCCATGGGCCTGGTGTGCGACCAGAGCATCGTGCAGATGATTGGCACCTCCGAAGACGTCCAGGCAGCGATAGCTTTATCACTAGAGGAGAGTCATCGTGTCAAAGTGTTCACGCAGACACAAGCCCTGCAGTACCTTGGCAACAGGCTCAAGCACCGGCGCATGCAGTTTGCGGGAGAAGGGGAAGCAGGTGGCGGTGGCAGTCAGCGCAAGTCCAGCGTCGACGAAGCTAGAGATATTCTCGCCAACACTGTGCTGGCTCACGTTCCGGTGGAAGACTTCAACTTCCGCATCAAGTGCTTCTACCTCGCCATCATGGTGCGGAGGGTGATTGACGCCCAGTCCAACAGGGAGTTGATCGACGACCGCGACTATTACGGCAACAAGAGGCTCGAGCTTGCCGGCTCCTTGTTGGCGCTTCTTTTTGAAGACCTGTTCAAGCGTTTCAATGGGGAGCTCAAACTGGTTGCAGAGAAATGCATCCCGAAGGTTCGGGCAACGCAATTCGACGTGGTCAAGTACATCCGGCAGAACTTGATTACCCAGGGACTGTCCATGGCTATTGCGACGGGAAACTGGACTGTCAAGCGATTCAAGATGGAGCGCATTGGAGTCACACAGGTGTGTTTTTCTTATCCCTATGAACATGATGGCGATAGAGCCGCCACGGTCGTACAATGGTTACGGGGCTCGGCTGCAGACCCGAAGGTCGCGGTTTCGAACGCGGCCACGACAGTCTCATTTCGGCGAAGGCAATAAGCTATAGGCCCGTGTACTTAGATTTAGGTGCACGTTGAAGAACCCCAGGTGGACGAAACTCCCGGGCCCTCCACAAAGGCATGCCTCGTAATAATATTGTGGCCTTTGGAAGTAAAACCACAAATATAGCGGCCGCCGCGAGGCCTCCCGGAGTCCTTTGATTCACGTCCAGGTACGATTGCATCTCTGGCGTGAAAAATGTCGCCGAGGTTTCCAGTGTACGGGATGGAACCATCACACCTTTCCACAGATCTCGAATCACCTCGCGCCTATAGTGAACCCGGAGTGCTCTGTATTCCATTATTGCCGTATTCATTTGTGTAGTGGCTGTTTTCTGCGCGTCCGCACATCTATTCTTCTTGTTTGCGCATACTCTTAAATACCCGTGATCTGCTACCTTAGGCATTTCCTGACCGTGTACTGGTACTGCCTGTTCCTTTCTGCACTGAAATACCATCTGTCCGTATTTGGTCACACTGAATTTATACCCTAGAGCTTCACCTTCGTGCTGGCAAATATTAGCCAGATGCTGCAGGCTGCACTGGCTGTCAGCGAAAAAAGCAATCAATGGAGCTCTAGCTCTGTCATGCCGCCTGACGTTGCGTGACAGATTCAAAGCAATGTTATACAATTCTAGCACTCACTCCATCCTCGCCACGTAACAAATCAGGAATAAGAGCGACGACAACGTACAGGGGGGCTGGAAACAAACGCGAACAGCGCGGCGCGCTGTTTTAATCACGCTCTGGCTTTGGTGGCTATAAAAAATATGCTAGAATGGTTCTTGATTGTGTCGTGGATGACTGCAGTGGCTTTTTATTACCATACAGGCTACAACTGCTTGAAATGCGAAGCAGCAGAGAATGTAGATGCCGCGCTGTTGGCGTTTCTTTCCATCCCCACTGTACATTCCTGCCTAAGGGCCTTGTCTACGTCAATTTCATAGCCTATTGTTCCTTCCTACTTCGTACAAACTACTTACTCAATACGTCGTCAACAAAGCTGTATGCAGCCATCATTTATGCCAGATTTAATATATGCCATAAAGTGTCCTAACTAACGTTGTTATGAGCACGAGTAATGTCCGAAAAGGCAATGTATAAAGGTATTTTTTTTCCTAAATACTGCTGTACACTGCGTAGCAACAAGAAAGTTCTATAAACGCCGTGTAGTGCCGTTAGTCCTACTTTGTCGCCAGCTGTCGGGCATTCGCCTCTCCTGTAAGGTATTTTACAGCGAAAGCTGTTATGAGATCATTTCACCGGCCGTTTTTGGCGCCGTAGTTGTCCGCCGCCGCCGCCGCCGCCGGTGTCCGTAACCAGTATCACTCGAAATAAGAAAAAAAAAACTAATAAGAAAAAAATTCCAGGATGGAACTAGGTTCGAACCTGCGCCCTCTGCGTGGGAGCCCAGTATTCAACCTCTGAGCCATGCCGGTGCTTGAAACTGCTTTGCAAAAAGGTCCTATACAGGCTTCATGTCGGGAAGGAACCACATTAGCATATGCAATATAGCGTGGTAGGAGAGTAAAATAAGCACCAAGCGTCGCACAACGCGAATTCTGTAACCAGGCGTCACACAATGCGAATTGCGCAACGAGTAGGTTGTTGAATGCTTCCAACCCATTACAAAGGACTCTGCCATAATTCTTCATCGTCATCAGACACAGCATCAACAAAGTGCACATAATGCCTTACATGCGTATAGCAGGTACCAACGCTCTCCGTAGTATGACAAAAAATGGCACAGTGCCTGCTACCCTACTTCTCAAAAATTACAATGATTTATAGCGTAGTGGGTTCCTCGAAAGTGCACTTGTATTTGTTGCCAAGGAAGCCCATAAGCGCATGATCCACTTCCTCGGGGTCTCAGTAAAATTACACTGATTTATAGCGTAGTGGGTTTCTCGCAAGTGCACTTGTATTGGTTGCCAAGGAAGCCCATAAGCGCATGATCCATTTCCTCGGGGTCTCAGTAAAGTTCGTCGCCCCCCCCCCCCGTCTTTCTCCCACGTCAACATATGTTATACAGCATGACGGGAGAGGGAAATAGCGACTTGGCGTCACCCAATGCAAATTACATAACTGGTGAGCCGTTTAAAGATTCCAACCCATTACAAAGGGCTGAGCCATAATTCTTCATCGTCATCAGTCGTCGCGTCAACAAAGTGCACATAATGCCTTACAGACGTGTAGCTGGTGCCTCGCTTCTCCGCAGAATGAAGAATAATGGCTTAGTAGGTGCTTCCCAACTTCACAAAAATTGTGATTTATGGCGTAGTGGGTACCTTTCTATAGTCGGTGACAAGCTAAGAATAAAAAGTAAACTGTACCGCTCTCCATTTGTATTATGCGCGTCCAACTAGGGCCGCTCTTTACCATGACGTAACGGTTAAGACGAACCAATGAAAAATGCATCATGGCGCCGTTCGCGACGAGAGGCGAGGTTGCGAGGTACCGCTACACCAAGACCGAGATCTATCAATTCGAATTTCCTGCGGTGTTTGTTTCTTCCAGAAGAAGCTATTTCCTACTGTTAACTGCACGTAGCCAGCATCATCGCCGGTCGTCATCCGATGCAGTTGAAGCTTGTGAGTGTGCCGCGTTTGAAGTGCACCGAAGCGGCAGCAGCTCGGAGTGTTTTACAACGCTTTGGTGCGTTCCGTCGTTTCGGCAGCGTCAAGTTGCAACACGGCGTGTGTTCCCTCCATCGCTCGGATACATAAAGAATATCGCCTGAGGGTCACTACATCGGCGATTGTCGTCGCGTTCATTCGTGTGCAGTGAGGTGAAAGTAAGTCGGAATATGCGCGTCTGTGTACGATTTAGCGCCCGCAAAAGTCATGGCATTAGCGTTGCTACATGTGCGCATGTGTGTGTGTCACTTGGAGCTCGCAACGTGGGAATCTTGGTGATCTATTGTGATATACGCCGTGCTGTTCGCCTATATAAGTGACGTTTGTGCGGACAAAGCGTGATAGAAAGAAAGCGACCAACACACCCCGTTAGCGCAACACAGTGCGAAAGTAAACAAACCAGGTGTGGAGAATATGCAGTGGTGTGTGCATATAAGAAGATAATTGTGGTCATTTGGTGCGTGTGTGATTATGCGACGTGTGCGTATTGGCGCACTTGCGTCGTCTTAACGGAATTCAGTTCCACCAGCCCAGAATGATGTGCTAGCTTGAAGTGCCCGTCGCGTAAGTATCGCGCTCGATGCACGAACGCCTTGCAATGAGAAACGCCGTGCGAGGCAATCGTCTGCAAACCGCGAAATAATGCACTCGCTGTGACACGTCGATTGCATGGATTGTGATCGTGACTGAAGTGACGCTGCTAAAATTATTGAGTGAAAAAAAAAATAAAAAGTTTTTGTTTTTAATGGCGTTGCATCATACTTCACGATATCATATTTGAAATTCTTGTTCTTGTCTAACTTGCGTTTTTTAGCATTCGTGTGTATTGCGTGCATGTATTACGCAGTGATAATTTGTTTATATTAAACTCGTGAAGCTTATAGTGCATAGACCCTTTTTTAAGCGCTTATCCCTTCTTGTGAAGCCTCACCCCCTCACTGTGCTTCACGAACAAATGAGGAGGGGGGATCCGGAGAGGTGGGGCTTGACAATGTACGAAAGGAATGTACTTACTGATTGTGTCCACCGAGATTATCTATATAGACATCTTTATGTTAATCTCGTAAATGTTGCCTTGATAAAGATCGGTCTCCGATCGAAACGTTGACAAATAACTGTCTTTTGAGAAGCGTGTATCTTTTTCCTGTTAGTCTTATGGCAACCGATGACAGCCTCTTCACAATCTACGTAAATATATATATACCTTCGCACAGACACACACATATATAGAAGGTAGGGGCCCCTCTTCTTGCATAATTGGGTTCCCCTGCTGTAATGCCCACTGGGGCGACACAGGCATATATTAAATAAATAAATAATTAATTAATTAAAAACTTGAACGTACAAGGGCTTAAGGGGTAATGGCAGTGCCAGTGCAAGTTGTCGAAGCGAGAAACAATCCCACGTAAAGCTTTTAGTCAACGCCAATTTAGCCGCGTACATCTCCTTAGCGTGAACGTAACGGCAGCAAATACAATGGCCCCCACAGTTAAACGCCATGTGTACTACGCGCTTTTATTTCGTTGAAACAAGACGTCAAATGAAGCCTTGCATTTTCCTTAAACACGCTGAGAAGCACGGCGACTAGAGACGCGAATGCGGCATTTATGGCAACACAAGAGTCGAAATTCAGAAAGGCAATCTCAGACCATTTCGCCATACTTCGCTCTGAGTCACAGTTGCCATAGTTACAGCAGACAGTGATGAAAACTGGCCGCGAGAGTTTCGCGAAAAAATTACAAACGACCTTATTAAATGTGATTAATGTGCCTGTTTTGTTCTGTGAAAACGTAAAATAACGATTCCTTTTTTTATGTTTTATGTTAAATCTAGTTTTCTTTGTTTTAATACCATAATAGATACTGGTCAGAAACATCACCTTTGAGATGTACATCACATCTTCGTGTGGACTCCGAGATGAACGCGGCGAGGGGTGCGATTTAAACAACACATATATTGTTATACTGACGCTGAACTCCGTGCCTTCACAATTTATTTTATCTAGATTTGCTTTCTTTATTTCAATATTAGTGCAGTATCGCAAAATAAGGTTTATATGCGTGAAAATTATTGCCATTGTTTAGGAGCTACTTCGTTTGTAGCGCGGAGGCATGCAAAATATGAGCAATGCGGACTCGTGGGCGGAGCTTATATTTATTCTTAGGCTGTCACCGACTATAGTGTACTTGTATTGTAGCCCCAAGAGAGCTTAACGGACTCTAGAAACGCCGCTCTTCCAGCTTTCGCTGTGACTGTGCTGCGGTTCCAGCGCAGGCCTGGCGTTTTTTTCCTATTGCTTTCAATAGTCCTTACTGTTCCGGCCTAGTCCATTCATGAACCTGACCGAAACACCATGTGATCCCACGGCTCTAAGCTTCGGAATTTTTTCCTCCGCGTTATTCTATTTGATATTCTCAAGAACAAGCCCTCGTTTCGTTGGGTTTTTTTTTCATACTGTTACTCTTCGAGGAAATCACCTTTTTATTCTTCTTCGGAAGTTCGAAGGTTGCTTATGGGTTGAAAATCATCGCCCAGTGTGCTTCTGATATGCTCGCTTCTGTATCCACAATAAGTTACTTTACCGTGGCAGAGTTCCCTCCTAATGAATTTATGTGGAAGAATCGAAAGCTGGGCCAGTCGGTGAAAGTTGTTGAAAATATTTGGAGAAAGAGTAAACAGCTAAAAAAAACCGACTCGGACACAAGAAGTAGAAGGAACACACCACAGCGCTGAACTCGGTTTCTTCGAAACACATCTTACAAATACACACTAGAACCCTTACACCCATGTGACCAGATAAAGCAAAACACGTCAGCGTCCATCTTGATTAAAAAAATACAGAAGCGCGTGTACACCCGTAGAAGGAAATATGTCATTGTTTCCTCTCTTAGCTTGCACGATAGCGAGTCTGCATTGTTAGAAAGCACGCTGTATTAACACTTCCTTCATCGCATGTACACGTGGCTTTCCTGTAATTTTTTGAGATCACGATGAACGGTGTTGTCTTTTTCATTTTCTGGTCACATGGGTGTGAGGGTGGTAGTATTTATCTGCAAATGTACTTCGAATAGAGCTTCAGTTGCGAGCGCAGCGCTGTGGTGCATTCCTTCTAGTTCTTGTGTTCGTGTAGGCTTTTTGTCCTTTTTTTTGAAGTATGTTCAGCAATTTACGTGGTTCCAAAACGCTATAAGTGCGGTCTCCTCCTTCTAGCGAGTTTTTGACACCCCACAATCACTTTTAAATTTAATATTTGTTTTCAGCGAAATAGGAACCGCTGATTATTTTCTCTAGATAGATTTGTCATTTTATGCTCAGTTGTGCTATACGCATTTCCCCTTTTCTGTGAACTTGATCCTCGGGCCACTACTCTTTTTTGCTTGCATATACTTTGGTGAAGCTTTGCATCGTTTCTCAAACGCATCTCGAAATTCTTTGTTCTACTTTGATTTCTTATTTTTTTTTTCTTTCGAGCTTATATTTCGCTTGTCTCTCCATATTTCTGTCGTCATTACATGAAACGCTCACTGTACTACTGGGCCTTGCTGCGTATTTTTCTTGCCCCTTTCTCGACTTTCGTGCCTAGATTTGGCTTTAAGTTTCATCTGCCCAACTTTGATTCTGTGCAATTTTCGAGTTGTATATCTCATTTCAAAGTTTTGCGTTGATGGCTGTTTCCCAAGCAGCTACTCTCTTCCTCCTCAATTCTCATTTGTCTAGGCCTGTCGTAAATTATTCCTGCCACGAGGGAACAGTGAATGGCCGTTTGCTTGCGTCCGACTTTCAAAGTGATTTGTCCATCACGTTTACGCCCCGTGTTGACTATGTCAAGGCTATGTTGTACGGGGAAGCCTACCATTATCTTCCTGTAGATCTGTATATTGGTCCAGGATATGTACTTGGGCATTCATATGCTCTGACAGGATGATTTCGGTACTATTAGCATATTATGTGATATACGGGCTTATGCATTCAATTATATCCATATTAGCAGAGTGTGACGTTGGGCGAGTTGGTGCATAGCTTAATAAAATATTAGTGGCGCAACTGAGACAAGCAAGAAAACAAGAGAAGACAGGATACTGGCGCCCAATACGGTCTTCTCTTGTCTTGCTTGTCTCCACAAATATTTTAATAAGCTATATCCATATTCCTTCCTATTTCACTGCACTGTTACCCAGTGCGCGTACAATCTAGTGCCTCGGACATGCAACAGAGCTACCGGCCAGTGACCGTCAAGATGCGATTGCTCGCTTTGGTGCGATCCGATTTCATCAGTATAGCTTACAGCGGTATAACGTGGTGTGCTAATCTGCAAACACCTGCATAGAAAATGCATCACTCACCCCTTTGCCCACATAACTTTCACTTGATTGCCCCCGTCTATGCAGGAAGAAATTTCTTCGTATTTAAGTCATGAACAGAATTAATTTGTTGCATCAAGCCTAGATATAGGTTATGGTGTTCAATACATATGTCGAGATTTCCGCTTTAATAAAGGTTGTTCAATCGAGGAATGACTCTTAGATGAATGCATTATAGCATAACCAATTTGACACTGATTGGGTCACCCAGGACAGGCATTGCAGCGTTCGTACGTATAGCCACAGTGAAGACAAGTTGTCCAATAATAGCCTGATTGTCCCGTGAATCAAGTGTCGCTAGCATTAAAGCACGTATTTTTACCCAGGTGCTCACACGACTCTCCTACATCTCGGCCCTTGGTATGATGACGAGGGTCAACAGCCAGTTCGAGAAAACTCGAAAGGTGTCCGGTCCCCGTTCACTTCAGCCATCCCAGTTTGGCATGCTCTGCCCCAGTGACACACCCGAAGGCGAGGCCTGTGGTCTCGTCAAGAACCTCGCTCTCATGACCCACATCACCACCGACGTAGACGAGGCGTTCATAGTGCGGCTACTCCGGAACCTCGGCGTTGAAGACCTGCGACTCCTCAACGGCGAAGAGCTCTCCGATTCGTCGGTTTACCTAGTCTTCCTCAACGGCAACATACAGGGCGTCACCCAAGACCCCGCACGCCTACTGAAGACGCTTCGCCTCCTTCGTCGGTCGGGCCACCTGTCGGAGTTTGTGTCCGTGCACACTAGCCACTTGCAGCGCTGCGTGTACATCTCGGCCGACGGCGGTCGCATGTGCCGACCGTACATCATCGTCGAGAAGGGGCGCCCCAAGCTAACCAACGCACACATCGAAGACCTCACCAGGGGGTTCCTGTTCTTCAACGACCTTATTCACAGAGGCATCGTCGAGTTCCTCGATGTGAACGAGGAAAACGACAGCTACATTGCACTCCGTGAGCAGGACATTACGTTGCAGACTACGCACCTCGAGATCGAAGCCTTCAGTCTGCTTGGAGTCTGCGCAGGCATCATCCCGTATCCACACCACAACCAGTCGCCGAGAAATACGTACCAGTGCGCCATGGGCAAGCAGGCAATGGGTACCATCGGCCTCAACCAGCGGAACAGGTTTGATTCTGTCATGTACCTCCTGGTCTACCCGCATCGGCCAATGGTCAAGACCAAGACCATAGAGCTCATCAACTTCGAAGAGCTGCCTGCCGGCCAGAACGCGACTGTCGCTGTAATGAGCTACAGCGGTTACGATATCGAGGATGCCATCGTAATGAACCGGTCGTCTATTGATCGCGGCTTCGGTCGGTGCCAGGTGTACAGGACGCAGAAGTGCGTCATCAAGAAGTACACAAATCAGACGAGCGACAAAATAATGGGACCGCTCGTAGACAGCTTCAACATGATGCCGGTGTGGAAGCACCAGGTCCTTGACGATGACGGCATAGCGCGCCCGGGTTCGAGAGTCGAGAATCGGCAGGTGCTCATTAACAAGTGGGTTCCCGCTGCTAGCGCCACTGCACCCGAAACTGCACCTCCAGCACAAGCGGAGCACAAAGAGGTTTGTGATTTCTTTGTTCTCTTGAATTTTTCTACATAGTCGAGTGTTTTGCAATGAAGTGTTTGAGTTTGTTTCATTAATACACTGAGGTTACTAGAACACAAAAAGGAGGCATTGTATGGTTGAGAATTCTACATGCTCAGCCATACAACAGAAGATGCAGAACGAGCAAACGAAAAACGGGCAAACAAAGTAACGGAAGTACTGAAGAAGAGAACCGCAGATAACGCAACATAACAGCAAAGAAAAATGATAGCGTCGCTTTCCTTGGCGCTCATATACCGAACGGTTCGATGATTAAAAAAAGGGGGGGAGGGGGAGAGGTTTGGTGATATACTTTAAGAGCGTAGTAGTTCTATTGTCGTATTCTGCATCACGAATACACACTGCCACACTGCATAAGATACGAGTATAAACACCGTACGTTAAGTGCGTAAGAGCAATAACCAGCACTCCTCGCCTTCTTAAAATGCTTTTGCCCACTGACATCAGTTCCGCATGGAAACGGAGACCTCTCGAGCCTGATGAAGGGCGTGCTAGCAGCGTCACTGCCTCCTCTCGATTTTTCTTCTTTTGTGTCTTATCTCCGTGCGCTACTTTGCACGTTAGGATGACCCGTCTCAGCACGCCCAAGTCGCAACTTTACTGTCTGCTCTAGTATTCCGAAAGGGAGGTCCATAGCTCCACCATCGATTCATTTTTTATACCACCTCGAATAAGGTTGCAATGAAATGTGGAACGCCAGTGCTATTTCCTCTCCCAGAATCGTGGCCATTATTGTTAGTGTACTCATGCACTCAAGCCAGAACGAGCAGTCGGCTCAGTTCGTTGTTTTTACGATTAGCGTCGGGTAAAATGCAGCGCTGTCATGCGAGACATGCTATATTGGACCAACAAAGCGGTATCTTGTTGACAGCTCGCGAGAGCATCGTGTGGCTTCGGAAATCCAAGTAGCGTGCGGGTATTTCGCGTGCCATTTGCTCAGCTGCCTCTGCACTCCGCCATTTGGTGGTACACGCGTGCTTTGTAAGGGAAAATATAAGGTTACCGGAGAGGCTATGACCATAAGCAATAATATAGGCGTGTTCGTCAGCGTTTCTTTTGTAGCTCAATCACAGAAAGAGCTTGAGTGCCTGAATGCTAACCTAGCACACATGAGAGTGGTGATACGTTGGTGTCATGTGCGCTTACACCCTCACTTTTCTGTGCGCGCGTGATCTGCGGAATAAACCGAGTTGATTTCCAGCGCTTGTCCAGTCTTGACTGATTTCTCTGTGCAACTGTGCTTGAAAGCTTCGCTAGAAGTATAAACCTGTGCTCCAGCAGGCGGCTAGCCTGCCCCTACCGCTCTGACCACTCCACGCAGTTAGAGCGAGAAGTAGAGAGCTTAGGCCATGGTCGCGCAGTGCCTGAATCGTATCGACGGGATGCCTTAGGGATGCCTGCGTGCATACGCTCCTTACCGAATTGCTTCGGAAAGAATTTGAACCGGGAAAATATGCGGACCGCCTCGAACCGTGGCTAACGCGTGTGGTGGTATAAATATACACCACTGCAGTAGAGTGGAAAATTGGGCCAGTTGGTTGTTATCCAAAGTAATAGCAGTGCCGCAAGACTTTGAGAGAAAGCAGAGAAGTTCATAGAACATTACATCCATGCGTAGGCAAGTCAACAGATACCTTCTTCCAACAAATATTTCGACATGGTACGTCCATACGATGTCGAAATAAGCAGCACCAGGTGAAAATTTTGAAATTAGATTACTCTACAGGAAATATACAATCGCAGCCAAAATATCCACGAATAAATGTTTTTCCGACGCGTGGTGTCGCCTGTGAACTGCATATTATTCGCTGAGGTAGACCCGAAGCAAGGGATGTACGAAATAACTCGCATACTGTTCGAGGTTTTGTGTGATTCACGTGCGCGAAAGTTGCTGGTAGAGTAAGAGAAAGACACCCGTAAGCTTGGAACAAAAAAAGTGGCATGGCATGAATGTGTAGTGATGCGTTACAATAAAGGCTGAACCAGCTAATGAAACAAGTGTCGCATAATGTCGAATTCAATTGAGTACATGTGAACATAAAGCGCAGACGACGATGTACTGCGATTTACAAGACGCACACGGAGTCGTGATGTCGAGCGTATGTCGATCAGGTGTCGCCATCGTCCCAAGACGTCTCGAAACGCAGTAAATTTAGAAACTCTAATCGGATCTTTACCAAGCATCAAACCGTGTGCGTACGCTTATAATACGTGAAAACGCTTGATTTATATCGCCATTATTGTTACCTTTATGTACAAACGATTTAAATGTTTTGTAAAAAATTGCGATAAGGATTAAAGCTTATCAATAACAACCTTGTGATTGGAGCTTTTTCAGCCCAGCTTTTCCTCTAAAGTCCGCGCTAACTCTGTCTTTACATAATTTGAATGCGAAATCTGGCGAGGCGGCGTCGTATTTAAGCATAGCGTGTCTAAAAATGTGAACTATAACGACGTCTATACTATTTCGACGTCTATACGAGGTTCAGGTAACTCGGCACCGTCACACTACCTCATCGCTTGATCACGTGCTTCATTTGGGCAAAGTAAAATTTTTGGGTGTGGATCGCCGAGATTTTTCCGGGTGGCCCGAGCTAATTTTGGCAATTTTGGAAGTTGGTCAAGCCGGGTTTGTTCGCGCGCCAACTCAATTTTTGAATTCGGCAAAGTCAGTTTTTTCGGTGTAGGCCAGGTCGGTTCCAATAGACATTGAGACTTGACATCATCACTATAGGTCGCGTGAGATTCGGCACCATGCGATGTTAACGCCGGTCTTGGATATTTCTTTTCATGTGTCATATATTGCTTCCGCAGGAAAAATTGACGGATAATGTTGTGGCGTTTTGCGTGAACACAGATACCCATGGTGTACCAAGGCCTGGAGCCCGTATATGTGGAGAAGGTGCTCATCACATCCAATGCGGAGGAGTCGTTCCTGATGAAGCTGCTTCTGCGGCAGACGCGTTGCCCTGAGATCGGCGACAAGTTCAGCAGCCGACATGGCCAGAAGGGCGTGGTCGGCCTCATTGCACAGCAGGAGGACTTGCCTTTTAATGACCAAGGCATCTGTCCCGACCTGATCATGAACCCGCACGGATTCCCCTCCCGCATGACGGTCGGCAAGCTCATCGAATTGCTGGCGGGCAAGGCGGGTGTCCTCCATGGGAAGTTCCACTACGGCACAGCCTTTGGCGGATCTAAGGTTGGCACTAGTTTGATTTTTCTTCTCGTTGCGTTTGACAAGCTTTAGGCGCTGCTGACATTAACGCACTGCACGCAAACTTCATTACAATGAAATCACATTGCCTAAGGAACAGCCTGCATCATACCTGACATTCATTGTCAGTTTACACAATGATATCCACAAAAAAGTAACCGCTATCGTCTTTACATGGCAGAAAATGTATGCGGAATGCTATAGGTGAGACAGACATCCATGGTTATTCTGCAGATTGCGACGACCCGTTGACATCTAGTCGTGCCATTGTACGCTAGTAATCCCGGGAACTTAAATATTTGTGTAGCCATATTGCACTCTGTGAAGGTGGATAACCGGCGAAGCTGCTTATCACACGGCACAGAGGTGACACAGAGTTGCGAACTTAAGCCGATCAGAAACCCCGTAACTAAGTCTCGTGTCTGTCCAGAAAGACGGTTTTCAATTTATGGTATGCTCCGTTAAAACATTCCATTTGAGCGGCGTGCACCTATTTGCCGAGACATGCGCCGTCTTGCCTGGCTTTCCGCATGAGCCTCGCGTTTCGTGCACGTTTTCAATAAGTCATATGAGTAGCGCGCGTTCTTTTGCCGCATATTCCGTTTTGTAACATGCTTCGTCTTGTCTGGCTTGCCGCATGAGCTTGGAGTCGTGTGTAGTGCGGTTTGCCCAATTTGTGTGGCGCATACGTTGAGCCGCCCGCGTGATGCCTTCATTTTAACGCGACAGCGTTAAATAGCTAATTTCGCGGAAATTGCGGTGTCGCTGTCCGCGTTGGCGTCGTTGGTCGTGAGCAACAAATCGACGTTGTTCGTGAGCAAGCTTTTGAGAGAGATGCCAATAACTAAACCGATAAAAATGTTCGGTCTAGGCGAAAATCGAACCCAGGTCTTCTGCATGGCAAGCAGGAGTTGTACCACTGAGCTACGCCAGTGCTGGAAACTGCTTCCTAAAAAAAAAAAAAACGCTGTAAGAATGCAACGTAGCTGGACGAGTCTCCTTAACGCATGTAATATTGCGTGGCAGGATTGTAGAACCACACCAGGCGTCGAAACACGTTGATTCGGCAACGAGGGGGTGGTTACAAGCTGCCCACCCGTTACAAAATGTGCAGCTGCGAAGGCGCGCGTGGAACATCACGTACACGTTGTTGGTACTTAGCCAATTTGCAAAGGAAAGAATTATGGCGTAGTGGGCATTCCGCAAGTCTAAATCCAGTAGGCATTCTAGGATAGTTTGAAACGGCCAGTGTTACGCGCACAAACGTTCCTTTCTTTGCGGTACGGTTTGGTGTCTACTTTTTTGGTTTTTGGCTACTTTTGGTGTTTACATTTCGCATTGTTCCTTCTTAATAATTGTACGGTTTGCGCCTTCCTTCTTTTCATGTTTGTTTTGTTTTATACTTATTAGTGTTTTTTTTTTTTGCTCATTATGTATTATTGACATTTTCTAACGTTTGCACGCGTTTCGCATTGCTTAAATGCATTTCTTTGTACATTCGCCCCCTGCTTGGGCCCCTTTTTGGGCCTGCAGTATTCTGTAAATAAATAAAATAAATAAAAGGCGACGCCCACGGGGCCCGATCACGCTAGTGAATTTTACACTTGAAGGCGAAGCTCAAGCGTCCTCCAAATTTTTTGGTGGACCATAGGAGAGTAGTGGCGTTTGCCTAATTTCTGTGGCACATACCTGTGCTAGGGGTTTGGTTCGAGGTGATAACGGGATAATTTGTGAACGAGACCACCGGAAGAGGTACGCAATAAGCGCATATCAATATTGTACACGCAGGTGCAAGACGTCGGTGAGGAGCTGATCCAACGTGGGTTCAACTACTTGGGCAAGGACTGCCTGACCTCTGGCATCACGGGGGAGCCTCTGTCGGCGTATATTTACATGGGCCCCATCTACTACCAGAAGCTGAAGCACATGGTCATGGACAAGGTGCACGCCCGAGCACGAGGTCCTCGGGCCGTGCTCACTCGGCAGCCCACCGAAGGTCGGTCACGCGACGGAGGACTGCGGCTGGGCGAGATGGAGCGCGACTGCCTCATCGGACACGGTGCCAGCATGCTGCTCCTAGAGCGCCTCATGCTGTCCAGCGATGCCTGCGAGGTAGGCAATAGTGACCGCGTCGTTTCCTGCCCTCATTGACCTCAAAATGTAGCTTCGAATTGACCTTTGAATGTGGCTTTGAATTTGCCGAGCCTCGGGTATGCACAGATTTGTTGAGGTTTAGGCGTGAATAATTATTATTGGTTGTCCTACTTAATTGCCGCCTGTTTCGAAGCTGTGACGTGCTAGATTTTGGGACCACAGCTTAAGCGCCGAAAGCTTTCTTTGCCTTTTACACAGTGATACCATTCTTCGATCAGAATTTTACTCCTCTGCTTCCTCAGGGCTGCTTATTTCTGCTAGGTCTGTACAGAGGTGACAACCCACACAGAGGACGTAATTGCAGAGCTAAAGTAATCTGTGGAGCGTGTTAAAAATGTACTGGATGGTTCGAACGTGGTTTACATGCGAAATATTTGGTCACAGGAATCATAATTTAAGAAATTGCTTGGAGTCGTAAAATTATTTAAATGAAGAGAGCCTTAAGATGACACATCTAAAATACAGCATTAAAGCCGGTTTTGGGAACTTAATATTCTTAGTACTGTTATAGACGTAATCGTTTCTGTACCCCTTTCACCTCCTTACATACCTAGTAATAAGAATTTCGTTTAGTTGCACCATATTTCTATACTGGAACACTTTAAGGTTCCTCAGATATAACAAAGCGATTTCCTGGAAAAACAAAAACAGTAAGCAATCATGCCATTACGTGAACACGTGGAGCGATGACGTTGATTGATATCTTACTGTACAGAGACAGTATAAAGGCGAAGAGGCTCTTTACTGTGCCATGTTATGTCAAACGCCATTCCGCTCTGTGTCTTGGACCTGTAAGTTGTGTCCTCATCAGTGTGGCGCTGTTATCAATGTCTCATCATCACCGGGACATGACCTTTGCCATTGTTTAGAAGTCGAGCTAAACTATTACAAATAGCTTTAGGCACACCGAATTAGCACACTTCAAGTGCCTTAACTCTCCTATAACGAAGATAAACGCACTTTTGTGACCCTCTTTTGGTATATTTAGATTTGTCATTCTCAGTGACGGAAACAAGCGTACGTCAGCTAGCTGAATTGAAAGGTGCATACATAATACGCAGAAATTTTACACTAAGGATGGCATTATGATTACAAGATAAAGTGTTAAGGTGCTGCAGTTCGTTTACCATCATTCCCAGTCTCGGCTATGATATATACGCTGTCAAGCTTGTTTTGAGAGTACGGTGAATGGTTTGTCAAGGAGGTTGCATATTAACAACTACGACATCCTCACTGAAGATTGTGGGCATCACAATAACTCCCCTCGCCACCGACTTTCACACGGGGCAGCAACCCAAGGTCAGATAATAATTTCCGGGGTTTTACGTGCCAAGACAACGACGTGGTTATGAGGCACGCCGTTGTGTTGGACTCGGGATTAATTTTGACCGCCTCGAGTTCTTTTACCGTGCGCCTAAATCTCGGCACACTTGTGTTCTTTTGTGTTTCACCCGCATCAAAATGTGGCCACTGTGGCAGAGAATTGAACCTGCGCCCTGGAGCTTAGCAGCGTGACACTACGTGCTTAGCTACCATGGCGGGTCCAAGGTCACACGGTGCACTGCGCATATTCCAGGATGTGTGGAGAATACTTGATAAGAAGGTACAGCGGGAGGCGAGGTAGGAGTTGACCGTGGACTGTCCTGGAAGGTGCGCGCGAGCGCGTGGCAGGTACTCTGAGGCTGACAGTGAGAGTGGGTGGAGAGTGCCATTTTTTCTAAGCTGCCCTAACTTGTTGAGCGCCCCTTTTGGTGAAGTCGACCGAAGATCCCCGCAACTGGCGCGAAACATGGGACGCCAATGAGGGGTATAGGACTTGCTGCGTCCCGTCCGTAGTCAAATCAGGGCAGGCGGAGGCCTTAATGAGCAACGAACAGCAATTTATTTATGAGTAGGACTCCCACGATAAAAGTCAGTGCAACGGCCCAGGAACGAGAGGCAGAGCAGCGGAGTCCACGAGCCGGGATAGCAGGGATCGGCCAGTGCGAGTGGCAGCGTCCAGCCTTTGGGGTAGCCAAGGAACCAGAGTCCTGGACATTGCACAGGCTGCCCTCTTTGCAGGGCACAAGTGGGCCACGCACACCGCCGCTGCACAGTACGCGGCGATATCTTCAGATTGTCGGTGCAAGTGACCCATAATAATAATTTATTAAGATGATTCGCGCTAGTAATCGCTTATACGCTTTATACACCGAAATAAAAATGAAGGCTTTGATACCACTGTTATTTCTGAAAATGGAAATCGCGCTCTTCTGGTGATGGATAATTCGGAGGTGGAAACGCATAACCACTGAGCTATTTAATGTTCGCTACGCTTTGTTGCAGGCCTTAATTGCCACGTGCTCAATGCAAACTTGCAGACCAACCACAAATGCGCACGAATTTTAGAGGCTACAGCAGCGAAAACTCATGCTGCATAACTGGGGCAATATTCAGCAGTGTTGTTTTCTTGTATTAGATATGTCCCCCTGCGAGAGAATACACTTTACAATGCATAAAAGTACGTAAATGGCCCACTTGTGCCAAGTTGTTTGATACACAAAGTCGGAAGGGATCACTTGTGTTCGCTGAGCGGTTGGAGAACTTGGCTTATCAATGCTTCATATTTCAGTTAAAAGTGCTCCCGCTGTCATTACGGACGTTTCATCGATGTCATTGTCATCCTTGTCATTTTTCGGTGCACTTGGATTCCGGTAAATTTGCAGCATGTGGAAGGAAGAAGCATCTATGTTGAGTAAAAGTAACCGCAGACTGATAGACATTCTTGAGAAAGAGGGCCTCTTCTGGATATTATGAAGCTGTATGAATGTAGAAAATTGTACAATTTAGCGGCTCTTTTTTCAGTAAAAACAAGCTAAAGATGCAGAAATATAGGGCTTGTTCGGAGCATTCTATTTCTACAGCAAGAATGCACATCTGGCTCCAACATTGCATGGAATGCCACTGCTTCAGTTTTTCGGAGTCTAATTCATTATATTTGTTTAGCACCTACACAGAGATTCGCTTTCCTTAAAGCTGAGCAGAGAGCTCTTAGAATGCCACTATGTTCGCAACGAAATGTTATTCGTGTTGTTCTCGCAGAGTTCCAGCAATATGAACTGAAATTCTCGCAGCGCAGCACGCACTCAAAGCGTAACAGAAGCTACAGTGTTTACTGTGAGCCAGTTACCGTTGCGTCTGGTTAACCCTAGAAAAACTCGGGCCGCAACAGAGAATGAAACATTCACGCATGCAGCAGAGAGACTGGAAGTGGGTCTTCGTCTCAAGGGATGCATGAACGACTGCCCAAACCGAGATGCTTTAGCTCCACTTCGGGCACTCGCCGCACTGCACATATCCATTTTCGCTGACGTCGAAGGCCAAGCTATTTCGTTCAGTTCCCCTCATCTCTTGCAGGTGGACGTCTGTCAAAAGTGCGGCCTCCTGGGCTATTCCAACTGGTGCCACTACTGCCGCTCGTCGAGTACCATCTCCACTTTGCGGGTTCCGTACGCGTGCAAGCTGCTCTTCCAGGAGTTGTTGTCGATGAACATATTTCCGCGGCTTGAGCTAAAAAGCCGCTGCAGTAGCCGCAGCTTTGCTTCGACTAAGCATTGAGAGTGAGTGACCGTGCGTCCAGGTTGGAAACTCTAGATGTAGGGAGTTCACAAATAAACAATATCTTAACACCCCCCCCCCCTACTTGCACTCTTCTATAGATTTTTTCAGATACTGCAGCTAAGTGCGGAAATTATTTTGCAGCTCGTAGACACAACGTATGTTGTTCAATTTAAAACAAAGAGTATTGAAGTGCTAGCTACGCCTCTTCACGAGGAAGTGAGGCAACGATGATAGGACTGCGTTTGTAGTATGATCACGTATGGCGTCACGCAGCGAAAAACCACGTATTGCAGAGCCATATTAGCGTAGCCATGTATAGTGTAGTATAGCAAGTGGACGGAAAAGAGTGATAGTGAGGAAGTGTGATGTGAGGGTGAGGAGTACGGGAGAAGGTAAAGCATAGCATACCTATGTATGGTGTTACGCTGGCAAAATCATGTATGTTGTAGCAGTGTACGATAACCATGTGTAGTGTACTATAGCAAGGGGATGGAAAAGGGGTGTAGAGGGATGCTGTGAGAATGAGAAAGAGCGAAAGAAGGAGCGGAGAGGGTAAAGCACAGCAAAGCCATAGATGGCATCACGCAGGCAAAGACCTCTATAAGGCAGCCATGTATAGCATGTCCATGTATACGAAAGTAGAGAAAATGACCAAGGGGCTCGTTTTTTATATATAAAATATACTTAACTGATGAAACTGACAGACAATTAAACCAAGGAAAGCAGAGTACATTATTTGTGGTTTCTTAACTGTATTTTTATGATTTTCACTTAAATTGCAAGAAATTAAAGTGCAGAAAAAATCACTAGCCATGTATAGCATAGCAATGTATACGAAAGTAGGGGACATGTCCAAGGGTCTTGTTTTTCTATATTATACTTAACTGATGAAACCGAGAGACAATTAAACCAAGTAACTATTTTAATGAGTCTCACCTAAATTGGAAGAAGTTAAATTGGACGAAAAATCACTATTCTCGTCGGTGGAATACGAACCCATCACCTTCGAATTACGCGACCTATGATCTACCACTTAACCCCTTGAGGGTTTTCGCCGTACATGTACGGCAGAAGCTTCCTAGTACCGAAAGGTTTTCGTCGTACATGTAAGGCATAGCGTTTGTTTTTAAAACGCGCGACTTTTTCGATCATTTCTCTTGCTTGGCCTATGCTGCCACACTTCGGGAATACGTGGAATTTTTTTCGTGCGACGATGTCTCTCCGTTGTATTTTTCTTTTGCTTTCCACAACGGCGCGCCGCCTCTCGCTTGCCCATCCGAGCGCGTTCGCGGTGCAGCTGGTTTAAAGTGCGCGCCTTTTTCGATCATTTCTCTTTCTTTGCGTGTGCTGCCGCGCTTCGGGAATACGTGGAATTTTTTTCATGCGCCGATGTCTCTCCGCTGTTGCTTTTCTTATGCTTTGCAAAACGGCGCGCCGCGCAGCGGCTATCGCTTGCGCAACCAAGCGCGCCCGCGGTGCGGTTGGTTTCAAACGCAGCCTTCTCCCATTTTTCTTGCTTGGAATGTGCTGCCACGCTTCGGGAATACGTGAAATTTTTTTCATGCGCAAATGTCTCTATGGTTTTTTTTTCTTGCTTTCCAAAGAGGCGCGGCGGCTTGCAGTCGCGCATCAGAACGCGCGCACGCGGTCCGGCTGGTTTCGGTTTCGTCTTTCGGGTGGTTTTTGCTTCTTGCGCCCGCATAATCTCTCAAAGGGTGACCGCTTGTTACTCTCTCGTTTATTGCTCCCCGGCACGCGATTACATCTGTTTCCGTGCGGCGCTAAATTACACAAACGACGCCGCCGTGATTGCGTTTGCTGTTTTGGGGTCTCGGAAAAACTAACTACGTCTTGTTGGCGATAAGACGAAGGATTACTGTAGCTTTTTCACTCGTTTTGCTTTCCGGACGGGCGTACAACCATAGAGTTTTCTTCCGTGCGCTCACTGACGCAGTTCGCTTACGCTATAGAAGCGCGCGCCGGTTGCTCTGCTGCCTTTGAGTCGAGCAGCGATTCTTCCGATGCGGACTATTCCCCAAGTGCCTTATCAGAATCTGATTAATTGGATTTCAGTTTGTCAGACGAGGATTTTGTGACGAGTTCAGACTCCGATGACGATCAAGGAGCGACATCTGAAAAGCGTGCGCGGCGAGCCATGTTCCAAAGACTATCACACGCTGAAAAGTTTTTAGCGTTAGATCACGAACATTTTTAACATTAAAAGTACTCTGGTGCGCTGATTTTTGTATGTCTGTGAGCTATGTTTATTGCAATGCATAATTTTTATTTATAAAGAAGTGTTAAGCTTTTTTTAGCATTTTGCTTGATTTTACTACGAATAAACCATGTGTATGTTACAACAAAACTGATTTTTCTGTCACTTTACGGTCACGAAAAAGAAATTTAGACAATGTTTTCTTAAAAATAATCGTCTGAAGAATTTATTTCAGCAATAAAAAATTACACATTTTTGGACTGGATTTCGCGAAAAAATTCGACCCTCAAAGGGTTAACCTACAACGGAGTGTGCTCACCCGCCCACTTTTTTTTGTAGGTTGTTTATGTGTGCTTAATACCTGGAGTGCGCTTAATACCATCATGTGTGCTTAATACCGTCAACCAACATGGTACGCGAAAACACTCCAAGCGCCTGCCGCTTCGATGTACTTAAAAAGCGAGACAATCGCAAGCTTCTACTGTATCGAATGACGACTGGAGAGAGTGACGCTGAGGTACTAAAGACCTTCTTTTGGAAGAAACAAATATGACACGATGACTTGGAGGACGCTTGAGCTTCACTTTCAAGAGCAGATCGCGATAGCGTAAAATGGCCCCTTGCGCATTGCCTTCTCAGTTGCTAGCCTCGCTTCGGTTCCCTTCGGTTAGCCTCAATCGTGCCAAAAAGAAACGAACGTCTGCGAGCGTAACATTGGCCTTTTCAAACTAT
Organism: Rhipicephalus sanguineus; assembly: GCF_013339695.2. Classification (NCBI taxonomy): domain Eukaryota; kingdom Metazoa; phylum Arthropoda; class Arachnida; order Ixodida; family Ixodidae; genus Rhipicephalus; species Rhipicephalus sanguineus. The sequence continues at coordinate 3,568,292 of NC_051186.1, forward strand.
CTCAGAATGCCTGCTGCAAGTGCAGTTGCGCAATACCCACTACGCCATAATTATTCCTTTTGCGTATCAGCGAGGGGCCCACTACGCGTCCGTAAGGCAACACGCGAACCTACGCAGCTGCTCACTTTGTTGATGCTTTTGCTTATGATGACGATTAAGTATGTCTGAGCGCTTTGTGATGCGTGGGCCTTTAAAACACCCACACGTTGCGCAGTTCGCATGTTTTGACACCTGGCGCGATTCTCGGCTTCTGCCACGCAATATTGCATGCGTTAAAGGGACACTAAAGGCAAATATTAAGTCGACGTTGATTGTTGAAATAGCGGTTCAGAAACCTCGTAGTGCTACTTTTATGCCAAGGAAGTGCTTATTTTGAAATAAAATCACGTTTTAGTGGTGCGCATCGCGTTAGCGCACTTCAAGTCACCCGCCTGAAATCGGACTTTCATACGTCACTGCTGCCGTGCCCAACGTTGCCCGCCTTTACTGCGCGGCCGCCGACACTAGTAGCAGCAGAGCGAAAGTAGCGGGACCCACAGCAGCAACAACGGCCATCGAAGCTTGCCGCAATCGCCGCAATGGATGTGGACAGAGAACTTGACAACGAGACTTCGAGCGTAAGGGTTCATTCCGCGGCACCCAGTGAAAAGACACATCGGTTTCCTTGCTGCAGCACTGGCGTTGTGCACCATTCGGCCATCCGGCAATATCACATGCATGCGGCATTTGTCGAACTTTCTGTCAGAGCGACTTTCACGAGCGCGCAAAACACACGTGGCAGTACGCGATCCCGAAACTACCACTGAGATGCGACCGCGTGAGCGAAGCAGGACGCCGGGCGAAAGGCAGTTCGGCGAAAACTAAACCTTCGAACCACGCGCGCCGTTCCCCATGGCAACGCCACAGAGGTTCTTTTTTTTTATGAATCAAACGGAAACCAACAAACAGCAATTTATTACGTCTTTTGATGCACGGAAGGTTCTTTTTTTATTGCTGCTAGTTTGATTACTAGTGATTTATGGTAGGCAGACTCTCATACGTCATGGGGATCACTTCGAAAATGTCCCACTCGTGGCGCTCATCGTGTGCTACTTTAGCTTAATTTCTCGGTAAGTAGGGCACTGCTGTTGATAAATTTGCCGTTTTAGACGTTGTCATACATTGATCTTTCACTCTGACATAAATTGTTATTTGCCTTTAGTGTCCCTTTAAGGAGACTCGTCCCACTACATGGCATTCATATGGTGTTTTTTTTCGGCAGGAGTTTAAAGCACCGGCGTGGTTATGTGGTAGAAAACCTGCTGGCCAAGGAAGGCCTGGGTTCGATTCTCACTCGAGTCAAGAATTTTTGTTATTTGTTGCATCTTTCTGAAAATTTCGTTCACGGAAAACGCTGATTTTGCTCTCACAACCAACGACGCCGACGCCGACACCGAAATTTCTGCAAAACGAGCTCTTCAACGCTATCGCGTAAAAATTGGAATGGCGGCTGCCGGTGCAGCGGTGTCTCGCCTTTCGTCCCAGCAAACAACTTGAGGTTGCACTTTTCAATGCTTCTTTTTAACCTTTACGTCATAGAAAAGAGCAGCCGCGATATTACGCGCATTTTACACGGGGACTGTGCTATGTTTTGCCTTTTATTCTTAGGTTTTCACCGACTATAGGTGGCAATTGCTTAAAGTGCTGGCGCACAGCACCCACTGTCTTGTACTAAAGGTCATTGACATAAGGCAGAAGTTCAGGGGCTTGAAGAGATGAAATATGCTTGAACACGGCATGTCGTGTCGCGCCAACGTTTCGACAAGCGATTTTGTCTTCTTCAAGGCTGCAAATGTCTACCTTAGCACATGTATGTATATACTTCGTATCTCTCGTCCAGCCCAAACAAAAGTGGAGGAAAGGGCAATTGCCAAAACGAGGGAGGGGAAGAAAGAGGGCCGGCGTGCCTGCTTCGAGTTAAACAAGAAAAGTGTCGAGCATGTTATCACGACCTCATGAGAATCATGGATGAATTCAACTAGAACAAGAAATTACACAGTGGGCAAGCTTCTGCAAGCGATAACTGGAGAGCGCACTGTAGCATTGGTAATAATGCACTTCCATGACAATATGTACGATCACCAACTCGCCAAAATGAGCACCCTTATACAAAGAGAAAATGTTTTAGGACCGATGTAGTACAGCTGGTAACACTTGCGAAGCACCGTGCGGATGTTCAGATCTACGCATTGAAATCTGTGGACACTTTATGCAATATTCGGGTGACCGTTTTCCGAGGCACTTAGCGAGGAAATAACTATGCGTTCGTGAAAGCCGTGGTTGTGCTGAGCCATGATGGCGGAAGGAATGGCTGACACGACCTGCTCTAGCTTGGATTTTTTCCAAGAAATCAGTTAAGTATTTTTGATGTGTAGGCAACACCGAACAGGTTCAAGTTGGGGGCAATCGAGACTGAGGGCAATCAAAAGTTGGGGGCAATCAAAACGTGACTAAACATTCGCAAGATATGCTAACTTGCGAATGTTTAGTCACGTATATTTCAAGTTAGTTCTGAAAATTCCTAGTGATTTGAAGGCGTTGGCGGAGATTATCTTAATCTGGTCGGACCAGGAAAGTTTGGTGTTTGGAATATGCCCAAGTACAGATACTCTATAGTAATCAGGAGCGTGGAATTAACACGCACCCGCACCCGTGGAATTCACAAGCACATATGCGCACCCTGTAAGGGTGCGCAGATGTGCTAGGAATCCAAGTAAACGGCATGACTTTACAGTTTAAAACACTTAAGTTCATAAGCCGTGTACTGCACCGCCAATTGATAAGATCGATCTCCTTCTGGAGCGGAGAATGGCCATCAGCGTTTTTTATTAGGCGGTAAAGAATCCAGTCATCAGCAAGCATTGTAATGCTAGACAATATATTTAGCATTAAATCGTTAAGAATCATGAGCCTTTGTTGTAGCCATGTAGCCCTGTTTTTACCTGGACCTGTTACTCTTTGTTTTCCTACTCCCTTCTGTCGTGCCTACAGACCGGTACGTTCCCTACGCCCTCTTTCCGCCATGTTATTGCCACGCGCTCTCCTTTTTGTATATCTGCGTAACCGGCCGTTACGTGTATAGCTAAGTACTGCGCTTCGCAAACCACGCCGGAATGTCTGGGAAGCTTCCAGATTATTTTAGACTCTTCTGATAGGCATGAGCGCGCGAACGCGAATCTTTGTGTTTATTCAGGAACTAGCGCGGCCACCTGCGATAAGACTGGAATGTTCTACTCCAGTCTTATGCCGCATGTATAAATGCCGGCGCGCCTAACCACAGGTCAAATCACCGACGGCCGACGCTCTGTTCGCCGCTATCAGTGTACAGCCTGAATTGCTTGTACCTAGTCTTTTCTCTTTCCGAGCACAGTTTCGCCCAAATAAAAAGTTTAGTCTTGAACACGCCAACTGCTGCCTTCGCCAACGTCACGACTACGTGACAAGTGGTGGAAGTGCTGTTCGTTCATGTTCCGGACGCCCCCATCAAGCCATGAACCCAGCCCATCTCACGAAGGAGACATCGACGCCAACCCTGACCAGCGGGTAGCCGCAGGCAGCGAGGCCTACCACCAGAGCACGGGCCCCTACCCGAAAAGACCCGGAAGACCAAGGCCATGACCACGACTGCGGCAACGATGACATCCACTGCGCCACCGTCCGCGACAGTCACGCTACATCAACCCAGGGAGCCGCCAACGTTCCGAGGATTATCGTTCGAAGACCCGTACAGCTGGCTCGAAGCGTACGACCGGGTGGCCGTTTTCAATACCTGGAGCAGTGAAGAAAAAATTTGCAATGGCTTAGCTCGGCTTTGCCAAATATACGTAGCGTTAGCTACGGTTTAGCTGCTTATTCTTAGCTTTCCTGGTTGTCAAGCTTCTCCGCTTTTCTGCGCCGCTTAGCAGCATTTGCGCTCTCCTTCTACATGGCTATACCACACTGGCAAGCGACAATCACCCGGTCTGACACCTGGCTAACCTCCATGTCCTTCCGTTTATATTGTAGCGCCCTCGTTCGGACGGCGCGCAAACCGGAGAGCGCGCGATGGCGAAAGAAGAAAATAGAGAAGGCGCTAGGCTGTGGCAGGTGCAGCCACGGCTGACGTTCCTTGCTGGCATCGATTATCGTTCAGGCGTGTCTTTCCTTCGCTCCTGTGGCATAAGCCTACAAGTGGTGACCCAGGACGAAGACAATGACTGACGCGAATGCACGCTGAACTGAACAAGCCTCACGTCTGCAGGACGTCTCGGCCGTGCAACTGCGTCTCCCATCATACTGGCCACAGGATCCGCAAGTTTGGTTTCACCAGGTCTAGGCGCAATTCTCCCTGTACCGCATTGCCTCGGAAACGACACGCTACTACCACGTAGCCTTAGTCCTTCCTCCTGATGTTGCCAGCGAGCTCTCTGACGTCCTCTCCAAACCCTCTGACAGTACGCCATAACACCTTAAAACCAAGGTGCTGGAGCGATTCATGCCTTCGGAACGGGTCCGCCTACAGCAGCTCCTTGCAGAGGGGGACCTTGGCGACAGGCGCCCCTCGCAACTACTGCGCCGAATGCGACAGCTTCTTGGGCAACACGACGTCTCTGCCCACTCAGCGTTGCTTCGTGAGCTCTTCCTCCAACGCCTTTCTCAGTCAATCCGCTCGTCCTCGCGGCGGCCGGCGACGTCAACCTCGACCGCCTGGCGGAGCTCGCCGATCAGGTTCATAAAGCGACCTCCCCATCTGTCAACGCCGCCTTACCACCAGCAGACACAGCAATTTCGCGCCTTGAGGCCCGCATCGACGAACTCGCCGCCTCCATTGCCGCACTCTGGAGCCCCTTGCAGGAGACTCGTTCGCCTCGTTCCGGTCGTCGAGCTCTCCCACGCACACGAGATGCTCGGAGTCCCAGCCCTCCACCTCTCTGCTGGTACCACCGGCGTTTCCGACACCGAGCCACGAAGTGTACACCTCCTTGTTCGTGGCAGGGAAACGCCTGCCGGGATCACTGACGGCGGCGCGTGATCTCACTTTTCGTTCCAGCCGCCTTTTCATGGCCGCAGACCAGCTATCGGGCGCCAGGTTCCTTATAGATACGGGCGCGGAAATTAGCGTTGTGCCCCCGACTAAGGCTGATCGTTCGAAATCACAGGGGCAAGTGCTTCGCGCTGCCAACGCCTCGCCTATAGCGACGTATGGACTCCGATCTCTCACCCTCGACTTCGGCCTTCGTCGCATTTTCCCGTGGGTTTTCGTCATCGCAGACGCGGTTCAACCTATTATCGGCTCGGACTTCCTCTCATACTTCGATTTGGACGTCAGCGTGCGGCGGCGCCGCCTCATAGACGGTCAGACTCGTCTCTCCATCTCGGGAGTCCTGTCCGACATCGCTACAATGGCCATCCGCATGCTGATACCTTCCTCACCGTTCGAAAAAATCTTGGCAAGTTTCCCGGAGTTAACAAAACCGTGCAACCTCACTCAGCCGCCTAACATTCGGTGACACAACACATCGTCACCCGGGGTCCACCGGCAGCCGCTCGACCACGCCGCCTGTTTGGAGACCGCCAGCTATTGCTAAACGGGAGTTTGACCACATGCTGCAGCTCGGCATTATACGCCCGTCGTCAAGAATACTTCTTTGGGTCGAGTGAGGAAGCTGAGTTCATCGGTGCGTACGTGCTTTGAAGCGGTACGGTCAGTTAACAACGGGAGAGCTCTATGCATGATAGGGGAATTTGATTCAGCAGCGATGGCGGCCACCCACCATGGAGCCCAACAAGGGGACGCTACACGATTCACGGTATGGGAAGACATGCAGACGCCAGTCGTATACCACTGCTATAACCCAATGCGCATATACGAATGTTCGCTGTTTGCACAAGGTTAACCCAGGCCGCGTACGAAAATTGAGAAGTAACTCAAGGGAGTAGAAGATAGGAGAGAGGGGAAGGGAAATAGGAAAGAAAAAGATCAGAGAGAAAAATAGGAAAAGGCGACCGCCGATTTCCCCTGAGTGGGTCAGCCCCCAGGGGGGCCGTCTACATGCAGCCAGGACCAAAGTGGTGTGTTGCCTCTGCCGGGGTCCCTTAAAGGTACAATCACCCGGTGTCGACTCAACTCCCAGGATCCTCTTTTACCCGGACACGGCAAAGCCACGCAATGCGAGGCGTGGGAGGGGTCTAAACTCTCGTTAGCTCGGGACCGTGCTGTCGCTACACACCAAACGCTTGCTCGCGCAGGCGCCCCTGCAGAGGCATGGGTGTTGGTGGCCCGTAGGTCGCACTCCGGTGCTCTCCGTTCGCCGCTGTGGCTGTTCGCAAGCTATTGCGTAAGCGCCACCGGGACCCATCGTGCAAGGTTACTACATCGAGTCTGACACGGTGCTCTCTCTCTGGCTACGAAATTCCACGATCGCTCGCATCGTTACAGGGCCTCACAATCGCACAATGAGGCCTGCACTTTCCAGCTGCATATCAAGCCCGTGCTTAACAGCTATCCATTGAGTTTCGCAATGAGACTACCACGTCTTTGACGAGAAGTGCGTCATCGAAACTTCTACACTGTTTACACAAACATGGTCTTCTCTCTCTTAACGTTTGGCTGACTATAAAATATGCGCCATAGCCAACTTTTCGCCGCCTACTTCACAAAAAATCGATTCCCACAGTGCTTGAGATCTGCCATATTTTATGTTCATGTAAGTGGAAACGTCTGCAGGCGCTCTCGAAGCTCGAGCGGCTCGTAGCACGTCAACGTTCTGCAAATACTTCGTGTATATTTCCTCCTCATGGTACCAGTTTTAGATTGCTCCCCGAGTTCGGTAGTAATGAAGCATTAGCATTTACGCCAGTGATACAGCTAAGCAAATGCAATCTGGATGAAGTATTCGGACACCAAGAGACAAGGACTCGGATCTTCACTGCGTGGTTTGTCTATTTTGTCGGTGCCGCAATCCCTCGGTCATTGATCTTCCAAGTCTTCTCACTTGGAAAAGTAACGCGTTACCTGTAACGCGCTACCGCCAACACTGCCTGAAAGTTGACAAGGTTGAGACATTTGCGCTTGTTTGGCACGTACTACGCCACAGCGACGAGTGATATGCTTGCTATACATCGCACTTACGCCGCATGCCTTCAATTTCTGCATCAATAACCGGCAGTAGCTGTGGTTGCAAATGTTCATGGCAGCACCCACCAAGACACGACCACCCGCTTCGATCCGAAGCTGCGCTTGCTACTTGCCCACTGTCCTCACAGATAAAAATAAATGGTGAGAACAGCTATTGCGTATGTTTTGTCTTTATTATTCAGATCAGCTGTTTGCTCACCCAGGCCTGCTAAGCCTCGTCTCTCCGGATTTGAGAGTACATATTGGAAACAATGCAAAATAGCGAGAATACATCGCTCCCCAAGCTTCAGGACGAAAATATAAAGCAAATACGAGCGTTCGTTTTGAACTTACGAGCCACACAGTGCACCATGACGACATGATAAATTCGATGCGGAAGGCACCTGCTGTTTGGAAGCTAGAGCACCGTTTGACGTTAATGCACCCATGTGGACGCTTTGTGGCAAATCTCCATCCATACGACTAACGCCACATATCATGACTTACCTTTATGCCAGCTGAAGTAGTTAACATACACCTGGACACAGCATTATCTGATTCCCGCGTAAAGATGGTATCAACAAAGACAACACTGGCGCTCGATATCCACTCATTGAAAGGGTCGTCATTAGACGGGAGAAACGCCAAGGTGCGCGCTCCCCAGTAATGGGGTAGCCTGTGCTTGCGCACATGCGCATGGCACACGTCGCTTCAGGAACGTGAGAGGCAGACTTCGTAGCTTGAGTCATGAACGGGAAGGCGATCCGCTTCCTGCTTCCACCGAAAGATGCAACTACCGCAGCACTCCCTGTCGGCGCTCGTTAGTGCCGAAAGCGAGAGATCCCAGACAGCGACACCGCCACCTGCCACCAAAGTATAGTGAACTATATTATACTCCAGTGGCACGACAGGCAGGCCGCGCCACCTCTCTCGGTGGTCCGAAACTCCATGGACCGCTGCTAGGATTTCTCGTGGCGCCACTGCGCCTTTACCGAGGCGCGGCGGAGCGGCCGCGCGGCGCGTGTCACTCCGCGCAGTATTTCACTACAGCGCAGTGCCCGAATCTCGCAAATCGCTTCGTCGGCGGCTACAATTTGGTTACTTTACAAGTACCGCAGTGTTGTGTTGCATTTTCGCACACGGACCATGGTGGAGCAGCTGTCTGTGTCTTGTCAGGTATGCCGCTCAAACAAAGACACCCGACCTCACGTTAAATATTGAAAACTGCTAGTTAGTTTGGTTGGAATTTCATATAATTTAAGTTTCTCAACATCGGCCACATAAATTTCGTGTTTGGTTGCCTTTACCGATCACTTTCTTCCTCAGGTTCAGATTGTTATGTTTCTCGCGAATAAATAACGGCAAGGTCATCTTGAGATAACAAAAAAAAATATTATGAGCATGGGTTATATACAATAATTCATGGGCTCATCCCTGAACTCTGTGAGTTATTCATCTTGTTTTTATGGTTTTAGTTGCGAATGTCCCATTAATACCCCTGCTTGCTCAGTTCTTGGCGGCTCCAGCACTCTAATTGATCATGTATTGTCTAATCTTTTGTTGTCCATCTCACGTAGGAGTGTTTACAAATTGACATTACTGACCACTTTTCCGTCATTGCGCGCACTACATATCTACCCACTATACTTATTCCAGCTCTTAACACTCTGGTTTCTATAACAAATCATGGTTACACTCTGCTTGCTTGAAATACGAGCCCTTAACGTAGACAAGTACGTAAAGATGTGCTTACGAAACTTTTATCTGTCAGTATATATATATCTTTTTCCCATTAAACCTTCGGTTGGTAGTAGGCGCCTGTCCGTGTGTTATTTCTTTACGTCCTTGACTACGTTAGCGCTCGCATTTCAAGCAAGCAGAATGAATCACCAACTAGCCCCGACAGCCATTTTGACATGGTTACAAGCTGTATTTAATGTTGACTGGTTTGCTGTTCTTGACACCAATGATCCGCAGGTACCATTTTCGCGAGTTGTAATAAAGTTGCTATCGCATTATCACTCCTGGTCACATTCGTCCATTTCTCATCTCCTCATTTCTATTCAGCTTGCCCATTTCTCACCTGTCGTTTTCTGGAACACATTTCCTGCAGACATCAAAACCTAAAAGCATAGACGTCGGAAGGATTTTGTCATGGAGGATGCAAAACCATGTTGGATCGGGGTGAGGAAGGGTAAGCGCTGGTGTGGCTTGCAGGGGGGGGGGGATATAAGTGCCTCTGTTGCACCCCACTGCCGACGCCATTGGCTAAAAAAATTCTTTTGTTCAATACTAATGTGTAGCCCATATATTCATCACTTCACTTTTAGTGTCCTATAATTTATTCTAGTCTGATTTACCCTGTTTTTTGTAACACTTTATATTGTTGCTTACAGTCCTTGTCATAGAAATTTCCTTTCCAGTATATGTATGCCACATAATTTAAAATGTTATTTTTTGTGTCATGCATATGCATTTCCAATTATCCTTTGTACTTCATGTCATTTGCACTGTTTATAAACCTTCACTATCGCGCAAGGCTTCCTGTATCTGTATTATTTGCACATTATATATTCCTTAAGGTGTTTATTTCACGGCACTCAGCGGCAATATGCAATGGCGTCAGTCAAGGCAAAAGCACGAACTCTGAGCGCGAGCGGCGTTCTCTCAGGTACGAGCCGAAGAGAACGACCCACTAGAAGCCGCTGGAGAGCGCAACCCATTACAAACTACCAAAGCTTCGCCACAATTACCCCGGGTACGAAAAGGGAACCGCATGGCGACATAAGAGCTCGTCACTATGAGCGGTTCATGTAGGCCTTGAGGCGCTCCACGTTCACAATGTCGCGCTCTCGACGGTGCATGTCCGAAGATGGCTCATTGGGTTCGATCAGGTAGTTGACCGGAGATGTGCGTTCCACGACACGGTAGCCCCCTTCGTATTTCGGCAGTAGTTTTGTAGAATGGCCAGTTGCAGTGGTAGGGACCGAGAGCCATACGAGACGCTCCAGGAAGGAACGTGGGCTCAGACGTAGTGGTGCCACCGCGAATGCTCTTCTGTCGCTCTTGTTCTTGCGTCGTAAAGGTCTTGACAAGCTCGCGACACTCTTCAGCAAGCCTGACTTTGGCAGAAATTAGCGCACACTCAGATGAATCCGGCTTGTATGCAAGTATCGTGTCGCTGGGGTGCGACGGATGCATTTCGTACAGTAAGAAGAATGGTGAAAAACCAGTGGGGCTCTGAGGGGCGGTATTGTATGCGTAGGTGACGAAGGGCAGAATGGCATCCCAATTTGTGTGATCGGTGGCGACGTACTACATTGAGAGCATGTCGCCGAGCGTACGGTTAAAGCGTTCCGTTAGGTCGTTCGTCTGCGGGTGATAAGCACTAGTTTTGCGGTGAACAGCAGGGCACTCTTTGAGTATGGCTTCGACGACTTCCGACAAGAAGACACGGCCTCGATCGCTGAGAAGCTCCTGGGGTGGACCGTGACGCAGTATGAATCGGTGTAGCAGGAAGGAGGCGATATCGCGCGCTGTAGCCGCTGGGAGGCCAGCGGTTTCGGTGTATCGCGTGAGATGGTCAAGAGCGACGATGGCCCAGTGGTTACAAGCCGACGTCAGAGGAAGTGGTCCATACAAATCAATGCCCACGCGCCCAAATGGGCGGTTAGGGCAAGGTAATGGTTGCAGACCTACTGGCGACACCTGCGTTGCAGGTTTTCGGCGTTGGCAATCGAGGCAGGAGCGAACTAACTTCTGCACGTAGCGGTACATCCCTCGCCAGAAGTATCGTTGTCGAATGCGGTGGTAAGTTTTGGATACCCCAAAGAGCGCGCATTGCTGATCAGAGTGGAACGACTCGCATATTTCAGAGCGCAGACTGCGTGGTATCACGAGTAGCCACTGGCGACCGTCATCGTTGTAATTGCGTCGGTGCAATAGGCCGTCACGGATGGCGAAATTGTGGGCTTGAGAACGCAACGCGCGAGTAGATGGTGTTGCCGACGGATCAGTGAGCAAGTCTATGAGCGAGGCGATCCATTTATCCTTTGGCTGTTCGGTAGCGGTGGTGTGAACATCGATGGAACAAATGGCAATGTAAGATACTGAGCAGGGGGCGTTGTCGTCAGGCAAGGGGGAGCGCGAGAGGACGTCGGAGTCAGCATGCTGGCGTCCGTTACGGTACAGCAAGCAGATGTCGTAGTCTTGGAGGCGAAGTGCACAGCGGGCGAGACGGCCTGAGGGATCCTTCAATGATGACAACCAGCATAGTGCATGATGGTCGGTGACGACGTCAAATGGGCAACCACACAAATAAGGACGAAACTTTGTGAGGGCCCAGATGATCTCCAGTCACTTTTTTCTTGACGGTGTACTTGGTCTCGGCTCTAGTAAACGTACGACTTGCATATGCCACGACATATTCGGGGAACCCTGGTTTCCGCTGTGTAAGGACAGCGCCGAGGCCTACACCGCTGGCGTCCGTGTGTACCTCCGTTGGGGCCGTAGGGTCGTATTGGCGTAGTATAGCAGGAGACATCAACAAACGACGCCACTTTGCGAACGCGTCGGCGCACTCCGACGACCACGAATTTAGGGACTCGTTACTTCAAAGGAGCTTCGACAGCGGCGATATGATGGTGGCAAAGTTTTGTGTGAAGCGTCGAAAGTACCAACACAGTCCTATGAAACTGCGCAGTTCTTTCACGGACGCAGGTTTGGGAAATTCGGCCACGGCCCGAATGTTGGTCGGATAGGGAAGGATTCCGTCCTTGGACACGACATAGCCTAGGATTGTCAGCTGCGGTACTGCAAATCGGCACTTCTTCAGATTGCGTTGGAGGCCGGCGTTGCTCAAACGCGTCAAAACATGCCGCAGACGTTGGAGATGCGTGGAGAAGTCCGGAGCGAAAAGCACGACGTCGTCCAGGTAACCTAAGCAGGTGTGTCATTTCAAGTTGCGCAGAACGGTGTCCGTCATGCGCTCGAAGGTCGCGGGCGCAATACACAGGCCAAACGGCATGACGTTGAACTCGTACAAGCCGTCGGGCGTGACAAAGGCTGTGTTCGGTCGAGCGTCATCCGCCATGGGTACTTGCCAGTACCCCGAGCGCAAATCAAGAGATGAAAAGAATTCTGCTCCTTGCAGGCTGTCAATCGCGTCGTCAATACGCGGCAGCGGATAAACATCCTTGCGAGTGATCTTGTTGAGCCGTCGGTAGTCCACACAGAACCGCACGGATCCGTCCGTCTTCGCAACGATAACAACGGCAGACGCCCATAGGCTGTCCGAGAGTCGAATAACTCCGCGTCGAAGCATATCGTCGACTTGCTCGTTAATTACCCGAAATTCTGCGGGAGACACGCGATATGGACGTTGCCGCAGTGGTTGCTGGACGACAGTGCCGATGCGATGCGTAACAGTGGAAGTGCGGCCGAGAGAAGTTTGCCCGACATCAAAAGAAGAACGAAATTCTTCCAGCAGGCACAGAAGTTCGGAACGCTGGACCGATGTGAGGTTATCAGCAATGGAGGACCTAAACACAGCGGCAGGTGACGAATCGGACGTGGAAACAGCACTGACCGTACGGGAACTGGGACAGTGCGTGTCATCGGGTGCGTCCATAAATTGTGCGTCTTCGAGGGGTTCCACTTTTCCGAGACATTTGCCTCGCACCAACGTAACAATGGATGGAGATGGGTTGTTAACAAAAATAGCGGTGCTGCCCTGAGTGACTTGCACGATCGCGAAAGGTACCAGCAAGCCTTTCCTTGTGCAAACGTGGTCAGATGGCGGCATGAGTGTAACGGTGTCGGAGAGACCGGCACAGTCGACTGACAGAGCCGTCGACGAGTTTGGAGGCACTTTGGTACCGTCTTTGACGAGGATCTTGATCGATAGCGATGAACTGTCTGCCGGCGTCAAATCTGAGAACGGGGAGAGTTCGATTTCGGCTGGTGCACAATGAATTACGGCGTCTTGGCGGGAGAGAAAATCCTATCCCAGGTGACGTCGTGAGAGCATGCAGCAATTTTAATGAAACTTGAACAGCATCTGTGGCCTCCTTTCGAGTAGAAAAAAAAAAGAGAAAGAACTGTGTGCTCCTGACTAAATCATCGAGGTGGCGGAATATTGGTTTCGCTAATTCCACTTGAGTGATAGTATTCCTGTATAAAACGTCGAAATTCCTCATTACAAAATAGTTGCAAGGAAATGCAACATAGACTTGTACTGTCTAGTAGAACAAATGAAAATAGCGCGAAAAAAACCTCGTACAAGACGAAGAAAGCTACAGGACAAGCGCATGTCCTGTAGCTTGTCCTGTAGCTTGTTATGCACTTGTCCTATAGCTTTCTTCTTCTTGTCCCACGTCTTTTTTCGCGCTATTTTCATTCATCATGAATTATTAACGCTCCCAACAGTCTATTCTGCTAGCAGAACACCCATGCTGTAATATGCTTTACAGTGCGTATACTACTTGGTCAGGAATGAAGGAGAACGGATGCTGTTTTCATCAAACGGATGCTTTATTTTTTGGAACAACGTACGTAGCGAAAAGATATGTGCATTGCGCAATCGGCCACCACTATTGGAACACCACTTTAGTCTACAAAAGGTATACAAGTCGAAGTATTTACATACACACACAAAAAGGAAATATAAGCATGCATCCACTCAAAGAAGTCCACAAGCGCCGAAGCTAAAGGAAGACAGCGGTGAAGCACACAACGAAAGGGTCACGCGAAAGAACGTCTCAATATACTGAGTGCAGGAAAAGATTATGACTAGAAAATCTCATCCGCATTTGCCACCTCGATAACTATGAGAGGTGTCTAGTCAAATTTTGAAATATCTTACATCATCGTGAGCAAAGGTCGCTATCCTTTCACGCGTAACGAAAAAAAAAACGAAGACTTAAAGCAGGCATAGCGTGCACTAAAGCATACTATTCACCATAGGCGTGCGCACGGGGAGTGCCCCCCCCCCCCCCCGTAGTCACCTATGAGGGGGCGGGGCAAAATCTGCCCCATACAATGGCTCAATAAGGGGCGCGTGCCGATGAACCTTCGCCCACCCCCCACCCCCTGATGGGGAACCCTGCGCACGCCTATTTATTCACTCAAGAAAAGAAAGTAAGGAACATGGTTTGACATTTACAGCAACCATATTAATATGAATACAAACAAGATTCACAAAAGAGCACACGCGGAAGAAGGCTGCCAAGAAAGTAATAATCTCACGAACTGAGCGAAGTCGAAAGCAGTACACGTAAAAATGGGGAAAAAATATTTTTATGCATGAAAGAGAGTTGTTGGTAACCATGACAACTCTGCTTCGTGAAACACAGCGGCTCATGAAATGAGAAAGCGCGCTGCTGCTTTTCAAACTTAGTCACTACTCTACAGCATGTAATGAACAACACGTCATCTTGACAGCACGTAATGCACAACACGGATCTTGACATTTCGTTATTAATGTCACTGAACTAATAAACTAGTGACGTTTAGAGCCCGGAACGGAGTTGTTTATGTGGTATTGGAAAAATAATGAGAGAGACAAAGAAAGAAAATCGTACAGGAAAAGACAGCTCCGCAAACCTGCCCATCAGCGATTTTTGAACAACTACACACGATGAGGATACGCTGTATTTCAAGGTATTTAAGAATATCCAAGCTACATACATGGGCTTTGCAACTTCTGCGATTTCCCTTAACAGCCATCAAACTATACTCTCTTCAGGGTGACGGGTGGCACCGTGAATTGGTGCATGACACTCGCTTTTCGGATGCAAATGTTTTTAATGGTTTCCCGGGATCCTTGCTTCGAAACACGCTGCCGCGTGTGAATGACGTACTAGATTGTCAGCTAGACCATATTTGCCGGGCCATGCAAAGTTGGTTCGTGTCACAGACAATGCAAGTTTCAGAACCAAAACTGGAAGAAGCACGTAAACATTGGTGCAGAAAGAGGCGAGATTGTTCGTGACTAATTAATATCAGCAAGGTCTTAATTCTAGGTACCGCGCTTCAAAGAGGTGACGGTATGTCGCTTATTTAAATAACGCGGTGACTTTAATGATTGCGAAGAGCCGCGTTAACCCTTATGTACACACACGTGCCTGGATTTCGGCGCTTACCTTTCGTATAGAAAGTTAGCGCTGTTGACCGGACGTACTTTAGGCCTAACTTTCGCTTGTTATAAAAAAGTCTAATCCATGCTCGCGCTGCCTCTGGAAGCCTGTCGTGTGAAGCCCAGCACATCATGTGCGTGGCCCAAACATCCGTCATGAGACCGAGATTTTTCTCGCGATGGTGGGCTTATAATAAGACCATTGGTACTCGTGTTTGCCATGGGGGCTGAAGCTTCCAGTGTGCGTTATGTCACGCAATAAACAACAAAAAAAAATACTTGGTAAGAAATTAACGCAGCGCACGCAAAACTCGTTCGTCTCGCAGTCTCAATGGCCGGATGTACTCTTGATGGCCGCCGGGCGCACCATCCACGGGAAGCGCCGACGCGACTCCGCAAAGCGTACTATATGCGCCGTATTGCGGGCTCACGTATTTACAGCTGAAGCGGTGAGCGAAGAGTGAAAGCTTGTGCTTAGGTGGCACTGTGCGCAAGAGATACTTGAACTTGCATGCAAGAGGCATAACTTTCTATTGTAACTTCATTCGGTGCCGTATTTATATGAAGTATTTAGTTTATATTTACATGCTGACTCTCAGCTAGAAAATATTTGAAGCATTGAGAGTACTCCTTCGTGGCAGACGCCAAGTCCTTTTGAATTTTTGCTGCCAAACTCACTTGATAAATGCTGGCTGGAACATATAACGCGCTTCCAGATGTTCCTATGAATTGGTGAGGTAAGCATTTCCAGTTTAAATCACTACACGCATAGGCACGAAGAAGCACTCGGTAATAATACCTTACTGGGAGCGTCTTTCTTCAGTTACAAGCTCGGCAAATAAGGAATCTAAGGAACTATCAGCACCATCTACTTCACAAAAACTTTCGGCCTCTAGCAATTAAGAAATTCAGGTTTTCTTTTGAATCATAATTGCACCTCAGAGCTTCTCAGTGGAACATTTCTTCAATCATTCTAAAAAGAACAGCTACTGCCTAATGCTCTCAGATCACAGTACTAAGCTGAAAACGCACAAGAAAAAGACAGCTCAATGCTTTCGCAGACACTACAATAACATCAATGAAACTGCCTTATTGGCACAGTACAGTTTAATATTTTTGGAAAGCTCTCGGTGGCTTAAAATGGACAGAACGCTGGATACATATCACAGCTAGGAAATTGCAATTTGAAAGAGAGCTAAGACTGCTAGAGAGGTTTGTCGCCGACGCGGAAACATTGAGAAGCACGTGCCTTTGCAATATTGCAATTTCGAAAATTATCAAACAATGAGCGAACATGACGCAATGTTCAATGAACCAATCCAGCAAATTGGAGTCCTGGTGGCGTCGCACACTCGACTGCCCATCTGTTGCGTTCAAGCAATCACATTTCCCCAGTGAAGAGGAAAGGCTCAGGTTCCAGATCAAAACTCTTCGTCCGAACTTGCAGCTAAGAGCTTGATTCTGTCCGCCGCCTTCATTTTCCGGAAAGTTTTCTGCGTACGGAAAAAAAGAGCGGATATTAGGGACGCGGAAATAATACCTACGGAAAGGCGAATGTGTTTTTGAAATGCGCTTTAGAAGATAACAAACAACCTCATCAATCCACGGAAGTCATGGGGGGAATTATCTGAAATTTAATAAAAGCAAGTGTAGGAATTTTCACATAAAGCGAAACGTATTACAGTAGACCAAAAGACAACTTGCCGTCGGTGGAGAGAGAACCTAAAACTTTCGAATTCGAAGGTTGCGGGTTTGCTCCCCACCGGTAGAAATTTCTTAATTGTTAACCCTTACGGTTTTTCTTTGATTAAAAGTCGCTTCATTACGTTCTGTCCAGCAAACAAAAGGCATTTCGATCCATTCCTCTTTATCCATTTGTTTCAGGACGTTCTAGCTCGAATATACTGCATATGTATAACAATTTTAAGTGGGGCATCGATGATAAAAAAATGATAATAATAAAGAACATTGTGCTACGTCTTAATACTACACTTACCCCAACCTGACATCATTACAGTGTATAAAAAACAGTGTAAAACTTTTGCATGCCGTAATACAGAAGACTTGCGTGGGAAGCCAATCAACTTTTACGAAAACCAGCCATTGCGTAGGTATGCTGAAGCACCTTTTGTGCCATGTAAAATGACGCATTTTTTTCACCCAGAAAAGAGGAAGAGTGCTGTGCTCTGAAATCATGCCTTTCATTCTAAGCGCTGCCACATCAGCCTTCTTTTTACCCGCCTTAGATTACCATCATCTTTGCCTGCTTCACAGAAGAAGCTCAGGCAACAATCCGCACACACATGAACAAATTGTCCTTTCCTGTTTCCCTTGTGGAGATCTTTAACTAAGCATCGCACCTTGAAATCGGTTCTGTAGTGATAGTTGCCAGACAGGTTGCCTGCCTGATGAGTGTTGCTTGCCGAGTGATGATCGAAATATAAAACAGGGATATGTGCAAAAGATTACATTCTCTATAATTTTACGGCGCTGTAGAGCGCGGTTACAATACTAGAGTTAAAGCTTTGTTGGTCGCAGGCATCAATAGTGTGCAACGAGGCATCGCTCAGATTTTCCGTGAATGATAAAAAGGGCATCGATAGGTACAAGAAAACGTTTCAGCATATTTGATTCTTAAAAAAAGTCTGTCTGATCTGTGAAAAGTAAGATAACATGTTCGATTCAACAAAAGATCCCACGAAGAGAAAAAAGCATTTCGCCAAAGTAAGGGAAAGTTTTTATTCCCGGAGCTGACATTCACTAACAACAAAGTGCGTTTGACCATACCATAGGTCGACAGAATAAGTGGAGCTCACTCAGACTCACTCAAGAAATATATTTTGCGCTCAGGGATCACTCGGACTCAAGCTCACCAAATGTTTACTCAACCGGACTCAGTAGGGCTCAAACTGATTAAAAATTTTCTCAGCCGGACTCACTCGTAATCAACCTCACCAAAATGTTACCCGCCTGGACTCACTCAGACTCAGACTCACTGATCGATCTGTGTCTAAGCAAGTCATCTCATGATTCCGTTGCGAATAATTCTCTTTTCGACTATGGCGTCTATCCTCTTTGACACCAATATCTCACATAATCGGTGCTCTAAGTGGCGTCTTTTGGTCTCCTACTTTCAAGTACGAGTTGTCAGTGGTCGCATTCCTCGAAATCAAGTAAGGACACTTTTATTGAAAGACACGACTTACACGAGAGATTTTTATCAAGAACTACTCATGTAGGTGTTCGCGGGGGTGGGGAGCAAGGCACTTTCCCCCTTCCCCACCACCCTCCTTAACTCAAGCCTCTGGTCAATCAACATTGAGCTGGCGTATGAACTCTCGTGCACTCAAGAATGCGCGAGTATAAACGTTAGCAGATATAAGGCGGATAGCAATGCTGAAGTTGAGCAGATAGGACTTTTGGTTGGCAAAAAAAAGGCCGAGCTCACTCAGACTCACTCAAGAAATATATTTTGCGTTTAGAGCTCACTAGGACTCAGACTCACCATAATTTTCCTCAACCGGACTCACTCATACTCAGACTCACTAAAACGTTTCTCAGCCGGACTCACTAGGGCTCAAACTCACCGAATTATTACTCACACGCACTCACTCAGCCTCAGACTCAAGGCCGGATCTTAGCCTGAGTGAGTCTGGCTGAGTCGACTCATGAGTGAGCTTCCTGACCTATGGATCATACAAAGGCAAACGAGGAAGCACACACTGCAATTTTTCACAAGCCGTAGGCTTTTTCTTATGAGATTCGTAATGCACACAACATCGAGCGACAATGTGGCCTGTGATAAGCGATTGTGACTGCGCTTGAAAATTCGAAAATATTCTCTTTTCGTTCAACCTACTGCGTTTCTGTGTAACGATTTGAAAAACTCTAAAGATAAAATAGGCGGTGCTGTCATGTAATTCATACGGCTCACATTTGTAGCCTCCCTCGGGCAAGAATATGCAAATGTCAAACTTACTGATCCCCACGCAAGAAGAATGGCACCAATGGCCGCTGCGTACAAGTCCTAATTTGCGTTCTTCCATTTTCTCCGCATCTTAAGTGAAACTTACATATTCTCACATAGTTAAGCAAAGTCTAATATAGGAAGATGAGCCCTAGTATGTGAATCCACTCGCAGATACGACGGTAGCTTGAAAATGGCATCCCAGCCGCATCCTCATTTTTTAGTATACCTCAGCTCACCACATGTGAACACGCACTTGTTTTCTTGTTTTCTAGAAGCATACCTCACCAGTCTCGCTGTATACTGAAAAAAGTTTAATTGCATAGAACTGAATTTTATACTGCGATAAGTCTGCTAGTGTGGCCAGGCAACAACGCGGCCACTATGGCAGCTTGAGGGGACCGTGGAAGCCTCATACAGTGTTGCGTCGTGGCGGTTTAACAAAGAGCAGTGCGCCAAACTCATTATGTATGTAACTCACTATGGAAGACATACTAATACCTGCTGTAATATACTTCAACACACAATAACCGCGGTAAACTAACCAACAGAATTACAGCGGAAATATTTTGCAGAGCCTGAAAAACACAGCATAGAAAGAATTAAAAGAAACATAAACTTCCTGCAGCAGCAACGGTAATCACATACAGGCTGTAAATATATTGCGTAGATGTCCTTGAAATGCAGCATAGATGTACTGAGCTACACTTCATTTCAATATTTGTCTTATTAGTCATAGCTTACTGCAGTGTCAAGTACAGCTGTATTACGGCACTAACAGGGTACTTTTGAAAGGGCTACACGTTCTTTTCAATGAAACGTTATTATTTCTCACGTTTCATTAACTAGCCTCATTTTCTTCATCCACATAGATTCATACCAATACTTTTATTCAATTATTCTTTATCTACGCTAATAATGAAGCTTAATTATTTGCGTCATCATATTAAACTCCTCAACAGACCAGTCAGATCAGTCTAAAAAAGAATGACAATACCGGATCGATCTTGCGGTGCAGCTTGCGGCGATTGCGCGATCGACACCGTCGCCGACAGCAGCCGATGCAGGCCAGTGAGCACAGGATGAGCACGGCGGCAGCCACTCCGCACGCAATCGGGATGAGGATACTCATCAGATAGTTGTCCTCCTGTGACGAAGCACACAATGCAAGGGAATGCAGAGGAGCTGCATACATATATACCTGCAGAGCATAACTAAATGTTCCTGAAGTGAAGGCGAACAAAACGATTGTGTTCATAAATGCTGAAAGAGTAACACACCTGCGTCCATTTTGCACTTCCTAATGTGCATGTGTGAGTTTAGCAAGCGAATTCGATGTCTAAAGAATATTTTGTGGCCCAGGGGCTGAGATGGCTGCAAATTGTTTGTGTTTTTTTAGCGTTATGAGGAACGTTCTTGTGTTTAGGGTGCCATAAAGCAAATAGAAATATCATTTTTCTCTTATTGATAAAATACCATTTGAAGTTGGTGATACCATTTGAAGTACCATACTGAAAATCATGGCAGTAGTGGTGGTTTTGCAGCACTAGTGCCATGACTTTCAGTATGCCAGTACGGCGTTGCAATGCGATGGTCGACCACTTGCTTTCGATTCCCCGCCATGGAAGCCGCATTTCCGTAAGGGCCAAATTAAACAACACCTATGTACTTTAAAGAACCACAGGTGGTCAAAGTTAATGCAGAGTACCCCACTACGGCATCCCTTATAATCCTAGCGTGGTTTTTGCATGCAAACGTGCAGCAATTAATTACTTGATGAGACTGCATAGTGCAAAGCACCACCAATTTTCTATGACGCCATACATTTCAATGGCCTCTGTTTGAGTCAATATAACCCTTTATTGGTAGAAACATATTATAATATGTTGCAATAAAGTTGGAGGCCTAACGCACAAAACTCGGGAAGTTTTCTTCTGCCAATTACGGCACCGGTCACTCCGAGGGGCTGTATTGTAGGCGCGAGGCCTATAGTTGAAATGCAGACAATGATTTTGTGTGTGTACACTATCTTATAGCGGCAAAATTAGGAATACAGTTTTCAGGGAACATTTTATCAGTCTAAATTGATCTTGTGTTTCACATCAGTGTCCATGCAACCAAAGTATTTTTAGCTCTGAGAGGAAACGTAAAAAGGGCGTTGGCGCCATCGAGATGCAACGATTCGATGGAAAGCTAATGAAATCCATATATTTTCCATATGTTTTTCATATATTTCCTATGTATGCTCTAAAGAAACTTAAGGAAACATGGATTCGGTGGAATGGCATACGGAACGTTTCAGTAGGAATGTGCACTTCGATAACGCCGAAGCAACATAGAGCGTACTTTCTTGACTTTGGGAGAAAAGATGCACAAAAGAAATGTATTTAAGTCCTTGTTGTAAACTACATCGCTTTCCAGTGCTGACAATGTTCTGTAGAGAAAATGGTAAACAGAGAATTTGTGAAGCAACTGTGTGCCCCTACTCACCCGCCATGTTATCCAGGAAGTGAAGAAGTACTTGTGAGCTGAAAGCAATAGACACACTGTGGTCAGTGTATGCCACCACGGACGTACATAGCGCATAGTATGGCGACGCATGTGGTACAAGCAAATAAGCCATACACCATAGTAACCTGAATTTTTCGTCTAAAGCGTTGTTATAAATTCCATTGGGCACACTAGTATATCAGTGAATTTACTCCATGTAGCTTTCGGTGAAGGTCGCTTTGAAAAATAAATGTCGCTTAGTTGTGCTAGGTATTTTTTCTGGCATTTCAATTATCTAAAGCTACTTAAGGAAAACATTCTGTGGTAAGCAAGCTGAGCTTGAGAAAGTTTGTGAGGCGGAATTGAAATTTTTTTCTGTATTAAAATTAGGAAAAGAAAGGTGCATAATGTAATGTATGGCGCGCGAATTATCCCTTAAAGTAACAAAAAAGAAAAAAAAACTAGAACAATCATTATTCTTGAGAAAGTTTGTATAGTTCATGTGATGTTTACCATATTGACTCGCATGTTGCAAACACGGTCTAATACTGTCTGTCAGTATTTAGAAAGATGTACTGAAACATACTCCTCACCACTAATACTGCATCATTAGATCAATTGCTTTTCGATATACACAACGCTTTCCCTTAATAAAAATTCCTCGGAATTCCTTTGCTCAAGCAACATCATCAGTGGTAAACGTACCAAGTACTTGGTCAATAGTATATCTGCAGTGTCGTCCCGTCGAACAATCACGCAATGACAATGGGTAGTTAGAATTCTTCCAAATTACGACATAGCCAAATAAGTATAGGGTGCTAAATTATGACATTGCAGAACCGTGTGTGCGCTATATTAGATTGCTAAAATATTGTGGTCTTCGGGTATTTACCTCTTTCTTTCCTGAACATAACATTGGTATGTCATGCCAAATATGCAAATAGCCCAGTTTTCTTTTATTGTTGCACTTTTTAAGAGCTCCTTTACATTAGCCGTTTTCAACATTTCATGGATAACATTATCGTGCTTCTAGAATTTACAACATAGAGGTTAAGTTAATAAAAGATGAAACATCAAATAGGAAGCGATCAGGCCCTTCTAAGTGAGCCTTAACTTGTGCCAAGGCAGTGTTTCTATCTTTTAGAAGGAAGCACAAAGCCAAGTTGTGGGTTTCGCTATGCGTCTCCAGTTTATCTACATGGGAAGCTATGGGTCGTCAGTTATCAGTATCGCAACTCATGAATATCCCATTCAAAATGCAGTACAAACCAAGACGTTTTATGAAAATTGCTATTGCTATGTATCTAAGAAATGTTGCATGTTGGTGAGTATCAACCGAGGCAATAAGTCAACACGAAACGCTGGTTTCAATTGCCGGGACGCCATATTTAATACTTTGTATTCTTCTAATAATATTCGATAAAGTTGACTAGTTGGCGCATCAAGTAACGGCTCCACATGAAAGCACAAAGGGCGCCTAAAAATAACTGAAGAAAACCAGCAAGAAATTGAAGCGACTGTACGGAAGTGCTTGCTTCACTTTTTATCCATACCAGCGGTCGTGGGATTCTACCAACGCAGTCACATGAACAACATGTAAATGGAAATCGAAAACCACAAGCAAGTGCTATCTACGGCACACGAAACACGACAGTAACGTGAAGTGAATATAGATATACTTAAGAACCGTATAGGTGACAAACTGAAGTGCTCTCAGAGTAGGTCTATCGGCCACCCTATTCTTGGCAAAAAGACTTAAGATAACTTTACGAGAGCCCTGCAGATATTCTGGTGTCACACGTTGGAAAAGATACAACAGATAATAGAAAATAAGTTGTTCCTGTAGGAGTGTCTGCACAATTGTTAATTCACTGAGCGCAACCATTGCGTTCGGAACATAGCTGCTGTTTACTGTCAGTAAAGTGAAACTTTTTTTCTAAATTGCATACCCCTGAATGTACATGCTCAAAAGTTTAAGACAGAGAACTGCAAGTATACGTGTTTGTTGTTGATTCAGAACGTTCGTTTACTGCTTATTGATTTTGTTGGTGGTGGGGAGATAGCTTAGCTCTAGGATGCGTAAAACAAAAGCAGGAAATCCTCAAGGAGCTGCTCGCTAGAAATGCGCTATACTTCCTTGATTGATCACTCACGCATTTGTTTTTGATAGAACCAGTGCACATTTTTCATCCTACTAGCCTTTAAATCATTCTTGCAGAAACCATGAGACAATGTCAATGAACAACCTGCAAACCATGAAAAATCTGCAATCTCGAATGCGCATATTTTCGTCAAAACTTATCGTAATAAACGTGAAGGGCAAACATTAATGTGCTGTTGTTTTACTGAACTGTTCGAATAGTAAATACACCGAAAGGGTGCGTGGAAATTAGTAGAGATGATTAGTATATCAATATATGTTCAATATACGTATCCAATACAGAAGACTTTTGGTTTCTGAACGAGGGTTGGTCGAATGCTCATGCGAAATCTGTTTTATAAAAAAAAAGTGTGCGCTACTTGCGCTAGTGGCGCAAGGCTGAAATCAACGGTGGAGCTAGTGTTCGGACTTCCGAGGAAGAAGCTTCCCTCTTAGTCCGTGTCCCCGCCCTGCTTAAACGACATAGGTTTGGCGGGAACATGCCACGTAATTAGTGGTACATGATTTTACGTCATATGCCAAGTGTTACGTGATTTTCGCAGGAATATGGCACGTGACTAGTGTTGTGATTCTGGTGGGAATATGTCACGTGGCTAGTGTTACGTGAATATGGTGGGAACATGTACGTGATTTTTACGTCACATTCCCCTCCTCTTTATTTTTCCTTCTTTCGCTCTCTATTTCTCGGGTGTTATTTTTTGCCATCTCTTTGTATCTCTCTATTTCTTTCTCTGGCTTTCTTTCTCTCTCTTTGTAATCGTTTGTTCACCGACCAGAGCTATCGCATCCCACGTCGGACAAAATGGCGCACATGTTCTGCGAGCGAAGCAGAACATGTGCGCCACATGTGTGTGAAGAAGCGGACTAAGAGGAAGAAGAGAGCGAGGTTAGCGCGTGCCTATTCATGATGATGATAGTTTCTATTCGGACTACCCGGCGCAACGAAAAGCTTAAACAGAGAGTGGTAAGCTGAGCTAGTTTCTATGTATGTGAGTGGCAAACAGCTCCGCTGCTAAAAAACCAGCCATTTACATTACCTCATACGCAGAAGTAACAAAAATAATTGGAAACTTAACGCTCACAAAACTTGAGGAATGAGTGCTTCCGCCTATGTGATGCACCTGCGAGATGAGTTATTGAGTGGAGGAGGAGAACGTCACCAGACACATGCAATGAGCTGTGATCGCTGAAAGAGACATGTGTGAGGATGACACGCAGTACGATACTTTGTTGCCAAGGCTTGGGAATATGACAGTTTAGTAACTCCTGTGTTTACACCAGAGGAATGAATAAACTCCACGTGCGATGCAAAAAAAGCAATCAGTCCATGCATTACTACTGAGATATACTGAGAAAAAGTTAGTATTTCCTCAAAAACTGATTCAACGTAACACCTACTGCGTTCGTGAAGTAGATTAACGGTTAAGGTTCCTCATTTCATGACACGAAAATGTTAGGTGTGCGGACATTGATACAACCAAAGAAATACGGGCAACCTAAGACAACAATTGTGTTTGTGTTCACGCCTAACGTTTTTGTACCATAAATTCCTAACGGTTAGTTTTATTTTATTTATTTTATGCTCTCACTTGCGTCGATTAGGTCTGCCTCTTTTGGAGATAGGATTACTGGAACAGAAAGCAGATTCCACGCTTGTGCATAGTGAATAATCGAATGAAAAACATCTGGAACATCACCACAGCATTGCCCCAGTTTTCTTTTAATTGGCCAAGTTCTAATTTACAGCGTCCTTGCATGAGGAGCGCACCAAACGTAGAACAGCAGTACAGTACTCACTCTGCGGTTTCTTCACGACTTCGCTATTATTGTCCACACCGTAGTGGAGCACGGCGTCTCCTCCGTGTTCTGTCGTGTTGGTAAGGTTTGTCTGCGCAGTGACGTTGCCCGGCAATGGAGTAGTCTCGTTATGAGCTCCTTGCCTTGTTTCATTGGTTGACGTGGTGTTGGCTCCGCCTATGGGCAGTGACGGAGCTTCAGACGGAAGAACCATCAGGGCGGTGCCCGGTGTGGTGGAGATTTTGGCATGCACATCCTTCGCCTGCAAATGTAAATAATAATAGGTCATTTATGTTTCATCAAGAAGGTTAGGGCAGCTGGGAGAAAACGATGACAAGCAGCTTGCCTAGCTTCGGCTCCCCTAAAAGAACACCTTGGCAAGTTTACGGCAAACGGGGGTGCACATCAACAGATTTATCAACGGGTTAAATAAACAGAAATAAAAGTAACAAAACATGAAAGGATCAAGAAACGAATATTTATTGCTTCTTCCACTTCCACTTTTTTTTTTCAAGTATGAAAAAGAAAACAGGATTCTTAGTGCTGGATCGAATGTAATACAGGCAATGAGAAAGGTGGAATTCAGGACGGAGGTGTCTACGCCATTTAAGAAAGTGCAGGAAGGTGAGTAAGTAACGTAAACACTTTATAATGTGTTTTTCTTTTAGCAGAGAGTAATATATAACGCTATTCGTATTGTCGCATGTACGTCGGACGGTACACAGTCAATTTTTAGTGCAATATATACGTCTACGAAAGAGATAGCGTGGTTAGTGCAGCATCATAGAAAGGTGACATATGTAGAGGGTCTCCGTATGGACACATGCCTCCTACACAGAGCTCTCTTCGTCGAACATTCAATGCAGGAATCAACATGCACTAGTAAATGATCAGCGCTTTGAAGAAATTGAGAGGAACCGGGCAGTAGCTTGTCGCTCCTGGAGCAATATTTCCAAATTCCATTAACCGTGTTTGCGTCGAACGAAGTCGCGAAGGCCTGTTCAGTTTGTTTTTTCACGCATGTAGAAGTGGTAGAACAGAACTTGCCGCAGACTACCTCTTCTCGGTTAAAACAGATAGCGTTACCGCTGTCAATTTTGACCAATTCAGTTTCAAATTATTTCCAAGGAAAATAGTCTACAGCACAGGAATAACAAGAATACGCTCTGTTCAAGAGAGCTCGCGCCTCACTGCTCTGGCATGACCCAATTTCACATGAATTCATCAGAGAAATAGCGCCCACAAGACGGTGTGCTTTTTTTTATTGCGCTCGCGGAATCCAGTGGTGTTCTGTTACCTTTCTTAGGTGAAACAGCAAGGTCTCGTTCGAACGAACTCCAGGCACATTCCAAACTCGCCTAAATGACGCCTCAATGCGAATATTCAGTTCTACCTCAGTAATGCTGCGAAGATTCGGTGGTCGTTCCCTAAAAGAAAGCTTCGATGCTGAGTGCCACACTGAGCGTGACAGAAATGCCTTTCAATTTGGCGAGCGTTAAAGAAGGATGGTGCGCTACTCGTTCCTAGCGTTTCGTGCGGGATTTATGACAACTATAAACTACCATGTGAAACCACACATAAGGAGTTTTGTGCATTTGCATAAGTATGATAAATACGTAATCAGTACATGCAGTACTCGGTATAGCATATATTTCGGCAATGATTTATGTTGCCTGCAGGTTTTCGCATTGATATTGTCTCTCAGATCACCACGCACCATCAGAGACAACGGTGCTTATGCAAGCCAAGAGTATGAAGCAAATAAAAACTTAATAAATGTGTTGCCACCGCTGTGTTTCTGTACCTATAGCCAAAGCACTGTGAACACCGCTACAGTTGTTGTTATCCACTGCACATCTCAAAATGTGATCGGTTGACGCAAAACTGGACGGTACCTAGTCTGCAATTGAAGCTAGACTTCAGCACAGGGCACGGAACACTATTTTCCTGCTTTAACTTGGTGCTGCCCAAGCCAAAGCAACATCGCGTACTGTGGTAACGTATTAAATTCGCGTGGCTCTGTTTATGGATGTCGCAGAGTTTCACATATTGTTAACGCTCCATGGAACATGGTAATAATGTGCTTCACTGTGTCCGGTATTGCACAGCCCGCAATGACTTTTGCGTAATACCGTGTTTTAGGCTATGGTAACTACATCCTGAGAGCTTCGGCAAACCGCCATGGCATGTTACATATTCGTATTACATTCAGTGTTATGAAAAAAAAAAGATATTCACAAATATTACGAATTCGCCATTGCGCCGCTGTAGACCAATTACACCAGCAGTGAACTATAGAATACACTCGCTCACAGCAATAACTATTTTGTTTTTGGCTCGTTATTCTGTGCACCACCAGGTGGTGTCCCGTAGCTGGCCGTTCACATCTACAGCTCCGACAACCCTGCGATGCACAAACGTCAATGCCTCTGTGGACAAACTAAAATTCTCTGTCCATGAATCCTCTCGCGGTCCCAGTGGGCGAAATAACTCTCCTCCCTGCCCTGCTACGTCAAAAAAGGGGAGGGAAGTGTCCGAATGTTTAATTCTGCTGACTGCAGGATCAGGCGGCATCGACTACTCAGTGAGCGCTGACGGTGCTAATAATAATTCCTGGTACTTATATCGTGCGTCCTAAGAACACCACTTCATACGCGTATACCGCTGGGGATATTTCGTACCGGGTTTCCCGGTGGTGCAGCTTCACAGAGGACGACAGCCGCTACAAGAACCGCCTGAAGCAGGAGTTGGCAGCGCCGGGTAACCGACATGGCGGCGGCGGCAGCTGTGGCTGGCGATACCTCGCTCTTTTGGCCCCCGAGGTCGGTCGCTAGATTCCTCTCCGTTCACTCATCTGTCTGTAATAGAAAGAAACAAGGCTCCTACTCTGAACAAAGGCTACAAAAAGAAGCATCATCGGCCGTTCCGAAATTGTGCCAATGAAGTGGCCTACGAAATACCCTTCACGTACAGACAAGTCAACGTAGGTGAACGAAAATCAACGTAGGTCCCGTTAAATTTTGCAAGCGTTTTTCATGAGGAGAGGGATAAAAATTGTGTAAGCGATACATCCATAAGCATGGATAAAAAGTGCGTTACTAGTAAGTGAATATTAGTAGGGTTAAACAGATGAAAGAACACACACGATGTACATATCTTAACGAAGAATAGTTATATATGACTGCTGTCTTCGGGAAGTAAATAGTAGAAAGTGAGCGCCCGTCCTGCTCTTTGTTTTTTCTTGGGGGGAGGGGGTGGGGTTGGGAGTGGGTGTTAGCGGCTCGAAAGTGTCATACTGATACTAAAGATGCACAATCTAGCCCAAGAGCAAGTACTCTTAGTAACGATGCCTCGTAACACGACAATACATACACCCCTAGAATTTCAGTGACATCTGAGCACTTTTCAGCTCCTGCCGCGGCAGTACCCTCTATAGTGTTTTTCTCAAACATTAACACAAGTTTTGAAAATAACTTCTGAAAAACAGCAAAAACTAGCTCATCGAGCTCAATCGCTCGTGTGGGCAGAAGTTACGCACTCTAGAAACTGAAGTGCGGTGTTAACTAAACAATGATGCTTTGTTGGTTAGCTTTTGCACCTATATTGCAATGCGATAACTTAAGCCAGGGATTTGATATGGTTAAGTAGCGCACTTTGGACGGGGACAAAAGAAATAGGAAGGACATGACACTCAGGGGCGTAGCCAAGGGGGGGGGGGGGGTTGGGGGGGTTCAACCCCCCCCCCCCGAAATTTTTTCAGTTTTGCTTGCGTATATATACACGCACACATACAAACTCACGCACGAACATACATAAAGTATGGTTGAACCCCCCCCCCCCCCCCCGAAACAAATTTCTGGCTACGCCCCTGATGACACTCGCTACACTCGGAGCTGAATTTATTTCAGGAAAAATGATTTGATAAAGACACAGCCCGCTTCAAACAAATTATGCAAGTAACACGAGTTTCAGATGGCGCCGTCAAACCTGCTGTAAAATGCACTTACTCGAGCCTTTTTATCAAAACATTTTGAGCACTCAAGCTAAAAAAAAAAAAATACAACGCCTGCGCGGCGCGCGCAGCACCTTCACAGCGTAAGCGGGAGGAGCGGCCTCTAGAGAGCCCTTTGCAAACTCTCCTAGGTCGCCTACTGCAAGCACCGTTGCTAGGTGCCCACTACACCATCATGATTTTGCCAAGTAGCGAAGTACCCACTAGGCGTCCATAAGGCAACACGCGCACCAACGTAGCTGCACACTTTGTTGCGATTGTGACTGATGATGATGAAGACTGCTGACAGAAGAATGATTGAACCCCTTCTATTGAGTGAAATGTTTTAAACCATCCAGTCGTTGACCATTTCATATGGTGTGACGCGTGGTGCTATGCTACTCTTCTGCCACTCTATATTAAAACTCTCGACGTGATTCCTCGTTATAATTGACGCCCGTATAGGGTATTTTCCCGAAGAAGTTTCAAACACTGGCTTGGCTCTGTGATAGAATACTTGACTGCCACGCAGGATGCCTGAATCATATTCGGGCTGGAACACTGTATTTTTTTTTACTGGCCCGACAGCTGCGACAGGCAACATCGCCACCAAAATGGGCTGCTGGTGTGAGCTGATAATGGCTTACGCTGCAAAAGTTACTGCGCAACATAGGCGTGCACAGAAGGGGGGCAGGGGGCGCCCCCCCCCCCTAGTCACGTAAGAATAGGGGGCGCAAAGTCTGCCCCATACATTGATTTAATAGGGAAGAAGGGTGCGACGATGAACCTTCGCCCCTCCTGAAGAGGAACCCTGCGCACGCCTATGCTGCGCAACAGAGCATTTCGCGGCCAACATTCGGAAATATGCATTGAAACTGGTGTCCGAGGCATAGAATAGTTACACACGTATTCGACTTTCCAAAGTACTGCCAGAATTCGTGAATGGCAATGTATACCTTATAATAATCAGCGTCAGACGTGATTAACAGAGTTGAGGACATTGATGAAATCTGCATTGCTATTTCTCGCGCAAACAAGCACCTCTTAGAGCAGTCTAGCTCAAGAAGAGAAATCGTGCTATATGTCGCCAACAATAGCCGAACACTCTGTAAAATACAAAAGCACAGAGGAAAAAGGACACAACCACACATCTCAGCAAGCTCTAGCGAGTTACACTGCGGCGTTACCAATAGAATGCTGTGCAAACGAACCGATGGTACCCTGCAATTGAAGAGGACAAGACCGCTTGTATAAACACTGGCTGCAGCTACACCCCTTGTTCACGTATTTTTGTCTCCAAAAAGTAAGCAACAGCGCAGAATAACACAAACAAACAAATAGAGACAACAGAGGAAGGGCTTACTTACGACGTGTTTTCTTTTTTCCAAAAACGAGAATCAGTCGCAACGTCAAGAAAGTGGTGTTGCGAGGGGACAGCGACAAAATAAAACTTCGTTTGAGCCTGTAGTTGTTCCATAAAACTGAGGTTAAAATTACAGCGCAAACGCACAAGGCTCAATGGCAGCCGCCAAGGAGCAGTTAGGGGCTCCTGGCTGACTAACCATCGTCACCTTTCGGTTTTGATAGAAAAAAAAAGTAACCGTTTTTTGGTGTCGAATGAAAGTTCTGCCTTCGCCTCCTCGCCCAAAATTTGGTCTCCCTTACTATATAATGTATCGGCATGATATACTTGTTCATTGCCGGTAGGGTCCCATATTCGCTGACAGCAGCAGTGTCTTCGACGGAACTTCCTTGCAAAATATTTCAGGGAGCAATACAGCAGACAGGAAGGGAAAGTTGCAGAACATAAAAAGGTAGCGTGAAAAAACGATATCATAATAAAGCAATATACTAAAACGACAGGATGCAAACAGTCTATGCTAGGGCTATTTTCTTAAAAGCAATCAGCGTTCTTTTTGCCGTCGCGGTGGAATACGCCTCGAGAGTGACGCACTCGGTAAGTACAGCTGTATTTTGGCCTTTGCACACAAAGGAAAGAGCGCACAGCTGCTCTGCTTTGCAATCGCCTCCGCCTCGGAGCCATGAACGTCGTTGCGGTGTTGACTATTCTCGCCGATGCATACGGAGCAAGTCGGGACGAAATACGCCGAGTAACTGAAACGAAGATGCGATATCGTACAGTGTACCTGTTTGTTTCGGAGACTATACTCCTTCAGGAATCGTTGAATGCTCCACTTGGCCATTGTGAAATATGACTGCCGCGAAGACAGTATGTCAAAGACAGTGACAGCTAGCAACGTCTATACATACTGGTACCCAGAACTATGCAGACGCGGGTCCAACAAACAAGGCCAGCAAAGAAAGGTAGAAAAGAACAAAAAAAACAAGATCCTAACACCACACTCCGGCCTCTACCGCTCATACGCCTTTACCTGTGCAAGTGCGGTAACACGTTGAGACTCGGTTCTGACTTCACCCGGGTGACAAGGCTTCTTCTATTGCTTGGGTATTCCACGTTTACAGGCATGGCCAGCTTTAAGCAACCCTGTCCGAAATTGAGATTGCGACCTACTGATTTTGTGAAAGCCCACAACAATAAAACTTGGTAATCCCGATCCCTGGATATTTTATTTCGTCCCGTGAGAGCCGACACTATATAGCAGGTATACTGACAGCCGGTGGTGACCGATCGTGGTCGTTGATTGGCAAGAATTGGAAGCTCCTTCGCTTCACGACCACTAAAGTTCGCGGTTGAAATGATGTCAAGCATCCACAGCCTTACCGGGAGTGCCAGGATGTCACTGAGGGCTGACCACGTACACAGAGAGAAACAATCAATAAAGAAAGAGGGCGGTTGCAGGATTAGCCTAATGGCGAAGCACTACACGTGTAATGTAGTTCTAGAAACGGAGAGACAGATATCAGCTATGTCATAAAAGCTGAAAGATCCTCCATAATTGAAATTGCGACCTGCTACCCAGCGTTGTCGAAGAGAAAGGGATGCAGTAAGAGAGAGACCATAGAATTGGTAATGAGTGACCACAAACATAGAATACTTTGAACAGCGCAGATTCATACACGTCTCGTGTGAGGATTCATTGATGACATTGAGAACACCATTCCAGCGACAAGGGTCCGGCCAAGGTACCATGAAACCTTTTCACGTCAATGTGGATTCGGCGTTCATAAGGAGTAAGATGTCTGTTGGGCCACTTTTATTTAACTTTTCCTTATTTTTTCTACACCTCAGTTGAACCAAATACCTATTCATACTGGCTTCGTTATCTTAGCTCCTCATATAGCTTGAACAAGAAATTATAAGGCGCTCTGGTTCCCTTCTCCCTATTCACCGCTGCAAAATTCACGAGATGCGAACGTTGAAATTGCTCTTCTAGCACTCGGTATTTCGAACGTCACAGTTAGGAGGCAATGAACTCCGAGACTAAAGCGACTGCAGGTGACGTCACGAGAAAGTTCACGAAGCGCCAAGCAAAAGGCTCGAGCGCGAAGGAACTTCCCGCTTGCACTGCTTGCACATCTGCAGTGGTCATACAGCGAGCACCTAGTCGATCCAAGTGGTATGATCTGCTATGTTCTTCGTGAGAAGAAAGAAAGAAAGAAAGAAAGAAAGAAAGAAAGAAAGAAAGAAAGAAAGAAAGAAAGA
Organism: Rhipicephalus sanguineus; assembly: GCF_013339695.2. Lineage (NCBI taxonomy): Eukaryota > Metazoa > Arthropoda > Arachnida > Ixodida > Ixodidae > Rhipicephalus > Rhipicephalus sanguineus. The sequence goes on from NC_051186.1 coordinate 3,601,592, forward strand.
AAGAAAGAAAGAAAGAAAGAAAGAAAGAAAGAAAGAAAGAAAGAAAGAAAGAAAGAAAGAAAGAAAGAAAGAAAGAAAGAAAGAAAGAAAGAAAATATTACGCCTGCAAGATGACATGTTTACCAATTAAATACATGCCGTAGTGAAAGACAACACGAGCAACACAGGTGACACGGTATATTTCACATGTGGTTCGTGTTTGTTCTCGACGCCATCTTTCTTAAGCGGTAAACATCTCGCATAATAAATACCAGCGAGGCCACCAATGAAATTCTTTTAAGGTCACAAGTTTTAAAATTTTGTAGTAACCTATACAACAGCCTTCTCGATTTTTCCTAGAACCCGGGAACACTTTTCCGTCTATACGCTGCCATTCTTGAGGACATCATAAATTTCCTTAACGCCATAGACGGCATTATAGGCCCTGTTTACGCCTGCGTAGGTGTTTTCTTCCTTATGTTGTTGTGCAGGTTGTGTCTCGTTGAATCAACAAAGTGGTGCAGTGAACGAGGAGAAAGATAATTGAAAAGCTCCATTTTTATCAGTTCGCAGTCATGTTAAGCAAAGAGCTAGTGCGACCAAAGCGATGAATTATTTGTAGTTGTTTTGTATATTACGGGTGCGTTGCGCCCCTAGTTGTTAGTTAGTTAAGTTGGTTTTATTGGCGCAAAAGCGACTACGGCTATGCTGCGCCAGCCACATGGTGAGAGGAGAGAAAAGCGAAACAAAAACAACAAAAGCCAATAAACTGTACTCTAGGTAACGTACACTATGACCGTAACTATGAGAATGTGGTCGTCTATGACATATGGGGTGGAATGAAAAGTGCACTGTGGCTGTAGAAAGGCCTAAGATCATTCGCTGTATAGATGCGTAAAATATACTGTATATATACATTAAAACTATGAGCATGATACGCGGGATGGTCAATGGATATGTATTCTGCGCGGGATTATGATGCTAAGACCGCAGAGATATGTACATAGCACTGATGCCTTCCCCGTGTCCTTGTTTCCAAGGGCCAGGAGGCAAGTGCTTTATTTTAAAATAGCCGCCGCAGCAACAGCCTCTTCGAAGAGGCCGTGCTACAGGTTGCAAAAGTTTATAAAGCTTCCCGCACTATGTGTGGCATGGAGCGTAGTGATTAAAGCTTATTTAATAAGTCTGTTTCGTCTAAGAAGCTCATGATATTAGCTAGTGGTATTAAAGGTTCTTCACCTAAAAGTAACCTTGGATGTAGTGGTATGTGTAACTTATAAAGCATATGGAAGTGTTTCTGTCTTTGAGTTTCCATATCTGGACAGGTAGTTAAGATGTGTAATACTGTCAATTGTTCATGACATTTGTCGCATGTTGGTGGGTCCTCATCTGCCAATAGGTAGTTATGTGTAATATGCGTGTGACCTATACGAAGTCGACATAGGACAACTTCGATGAACCGCTTTTGATGGTAACATGTTTTCCATTCACCAAGTACAGGCTTGATGAGTTGGAGTTTGTTGTTTATATTTGATTCCCACTCGCTTTGCCATTTGAATGTTAGTGATCTGCGAAGAGCTTTAATTCCATCCGTTAGAGGTACGTTTATGTTAGAAACATTGAGATGTTGTGCTTCTGCTGCATGCTGATCCGCCCTTTCGTTTCCTGGGATCCCGACGTGGCTAGGGACCCAGCAAAAACGTATAGACTGACCTTTACTTACGTGTGAAAGTATGTTTAAAATATTGCCAATAATGGGCTCATACTGAGACCGCGGATTCAAGGCCTTCAAAGCACTTAGAGAGTCTGTGTATATTACTGCTTTTTTGTATCCGGCATTTACAATCCTCTGAAGTGCCATCCACAAGGCATAACATTCAGCCGTGTAGACCGAGACAAACTGCGGCAGTCTAACTGTACGCTCCCACGTGCCTTGGACAACGCTGCTTCCGACATACGTATTTGTTTTGGAACCATCTGTATAGAATTCTTTATAATTGTTGTAAGTTTCCTGCACCATGCGAAATTCCTGTAGAATATGCTCACGTGGTGTATTTTGTTTCTTTAAACGTGCCAGCGATAGATCGACAAATTTCGTGAAATCATTCCACGGAGCTAGTCTGGGTGACCTTGGCATAACAGCGAGTGCTTCAGTGGGGGCGTTGCACTCACGACTTTTTTCTTCAAATCTGAGCATCAGCGGTTTGATAACATTTGGCTTGTTTGCATAGTGTAAGCGTTTGTCGCAGTGCGTGATGATGTTATGACATATGTGGTTTGGCAGAGAATAAATTCTGAGAACGTATGCGAACATAAGTTGCGTTCTTCTCTGTTCTAGGGATGGCTCGTTACATTCCGCATACAGGCTGAGAGTTGGCGAAGTTCTGTAGGCACCTGTCGCTAAGCGTAGCCCTTTATTGTGGACAGGATCTAGTCGTTGAAGGTAGGAGTGTCTGGCAGAGCCATATACTATGCTACCGTAGTCTAATATACTACGTACCAAAGAGCGGTAAATCTGCAGCAGGCACTTACGGTCAGAGCCCCAGCGCTTGCGGGACAGAACTTTGAGAACATTGAGCGCATTGTTTGTTTTAATTTTCAGGCAGTTGATGTGAGCAAGGAAGTTCAATCTTTTATCAAATACGATGCCTAAAAACTTGTGTTCTTGTTTCACCGGCAATACTGCGTCATTTAGCTTCAGGGTGGGGTCCGGTTGTAAGCCTCTCTTTTGAGAGAAGACAACAGCAACAGTTTTTTCTGAGGAAAACCGGAACCCGTTTTCATATGCCCATTTGTTGAGTTTGTTTAAAGTAATTTGAATTTGACGTTCACAGGTTACCATATTTGATGCACGGCACGCGATCTGAAGATCATCCACGTAAAGTGAGTGCATTACTGTGGTAGGTACAACCCTGTTAACCGAGTTCATCTTGACAACAAACAGCGTTGTGCTTAGAACACAGCCCTGAGGCACGCCGTTTTCTTGAATGAACACACGTGATAGGACCGTGCCAAGGCGCACTTGAAATGTTCGGTTCGACATGAAACTAGAGAGACAGTTTAGCATTTTGCCTCGAATCCCCAAGTCTGCCAAGTCCCTCAAAATTCCGAATCTCCATGTAGTGTCATACGCTTTTTCGAGGTCGAAAAAGACAGCTAAGCAGTGTTGTTTGTGTAGGAACGCATTGCGTACTTCATTTTCTAATCGGACCAGGTGATCAGTTGTTGAACAACCTTTCTTGTACCCGCACTGATGGCTATCCAACAAATTCTCTGTTTCAAGGATATATGTCAGTCTAATATTTATGATGGTTTCGTACGATTTTGCAAGGCAGCTTGTAAGCGCAATCGGTCTGTAGTTACTCGCTAATGTGGGCTGTTTTCCGGCTTTCAAAAATGGGACTATGATTGCTTTTTTCCATTCATTTGGCATTTCACCTGTTTCCCAGATTATGTTAAAGAAACGAAGCAGGGCCTCTACTGCTTTCGGGGACAAGTGAGCGAGCATCGCATAATGTATTCTATCAGGGCCAGGTGCTGTATTTTTGCCTGCAGTGAGCACCCTATTAATTTCAAGAAGTGTTAACGGGTTGTTGTATAATTTGTCAGAACCTCCTGTGATTGGAAGCTTTTGTTTTTCAGCAGATTCTTTATATTTTAGGAAAGCTGGCGAATAATTCGCTGAGCTGGATATTGTGTGGAAGTGTTGGCCCAATATGTCTGCTTGTTCCTGCAAGTTTGTTTGGCTGCCAGCTGTTGAGAGAATGGGAACCGTGTAGCAGGTGTAATCACCCCTAAACTTACGCACCTGATCCCACATTCTCTTGGACGTTACTGAACTATTGATGGAGGAGACGTATTTTTTCCAAGATACTTTTTCTGCTTGCCTGCGTACATATCTCGCTTTTGCTCGTGCTTTTTTAAATATGAGAAGATTTTCTTGCGTGGGATATCTGCGAAAGGTACCCCACGCTTTGTTTTGTAATTTTTTAGCTTCTTTACAATCGCTATTCCACCAGGGTTTTACTTTTTTACAAAAGATGCCAGAAGATTGTGGGATAGCCTCCACTGCTGCTGCTAGTATGCAGGCAGTGATCCTGTCGCTCAATTCATCTACACTTAACCCCTCAATTATCTCTGTTTCAAGAGTAGCTTTTTTAGTGAACAGAGGCCAGTTTGCAGACTCAAGCTTCCAGCGCGGTGGTCTACAGGGGATCATGGGAAGTGGAGACACAAGTTGTACAATGGCAGGCATGTGGTCACTACCGTAAGGATTATCAACGACTCTCCAGCTAAAATCGGTAAATATAGATGGGGAGCACAACGCTAAATCCAAGCAACTCATAGTTCCAGTACTTGGGGAGCAGTATGTGGCTGTGCCAGTGTTTAGGAGACATATATCGCTCGCAAGTATAAAATCTTCGATTATTTGTCCTCGACAATCCGTTGTAGTGCTTCCCCACAACGTGTTATGGGCGTTAAAATCCCCCGTTACAATAAAAGGTTCCGGCAGCTGGTTTAAAATTAACTCCAAATGTCTTAGAGTGAATGGCGTAGTTGGCGAGATATAGACGGAGCAAATTGTGATAGTTTTATGTGCTAAAATTGTTACCGCTACGGCTTCTATGTGGCTGTTAACCGTTACTCGTCTTGTAGGGACATTACTTTGCACGATAACAGCCACGCCACCAGACAACCTGCTAGCCTGGGTTCGGTCTCGGCGTATGACAGTGAAGTCCTTTAAAAAGTTTGTGTGCCTGTCGCCCAAGTTTGTTTCTTGTAGGCACAATGCCACAGGGGAGAAGGTGTTTATTATGTCTTTTATGTCACCTAAATTATGTAGCAGTCCTCTACAATTCCAGTGGATAATAAAAGCCATTTTGAAATTAAAAGGTGAGATTTGCTGCTACAAGGGACTGGAAGAGAGGAATGTTAGGTGACATACGCAAGATCCAGCACGTTCAATTACTTTACGGGGCCTTTTTCAGGCCCCGTCATTGGCGTCTTGTGTTTTGTGGAGCGGTCGAGAGAGTCCCTCCGCCCCTTCGGCGCTGCCTGCGCCGTCTGACTTGGAGTGGTGTCCATGACCTCTTCAGAGGCTCTGGACAATCGCTCCAGAGAGCGATGTCTACGCTGCGTAGACTTCGTATCGAGCAACGAAGTCTTGGACCCCACCTGGCCGGACGTCGATGGGACCTCGTTGGCCTCTGTGGTGCCTTGGCTGCTGCTGCAGCTCGTCGACGCCACTGGTGTGGTCAGGATCGGAGATGGCAGGGCAGCCTTGGCTGCTCCCGCCGTGGGGGCGGGTGGCGCTGGCCTCGGCACGCTGCGCGTGGTCCGGGCAACCGCCAAAGGCCGTTGTGGTGTCGCCCCCCGCTGCACCACTTCGGCGAAAGATGTTTTTATTGCGAAGGACGGTGAGATACGTTGTCGTGCTTCACGGAACGTAATATTTTCTTTGACTTTAACAGTAATAATTTCTTTTTCTTTCTTCCAGGTTGGACAAGCTCTGGAGTACGCAGGGTGAGGGCCGTCGCAGTTTGCACAGTGCGTCTCATCGTGATTGCAATCATCAATGGAATGTCCCGTTGTTCCACATTTTGCACAGGTAAGCTGCCCTCGACAGCCCTGGGACGCATGCCCAAATCTTTGGCATTTAAAGCAACGCCGCGGGTTGGGAATGTAGGGCCTGACATGCAGTTTTACATAGCCGGTTTCCAGAGTTTCGGGTAAGGTAGTTGAGCTGAAAGTCAGTACTATGTGCTTTGTCGGGATTTCGATGTCATTCCTTCTGATTGTAATGCGCTGCACATGAACTACATTTTGATCTCTCCATCCGTCCAGGAGTTCTGCATCGCTGAGTTCCATTAGATCTTCGTCTGACACTACACCTTTGACAGTATTCATGGTCCGGTGTGCGCTCACGGAGACAGGATTGTTTCCAAACGCCACGAGGTGTGCAAGCTTGTTATACTGGTCCTTGTCTTTTACTTCGAGGAGCAAATCCCCGCTTGCCATCTTAGTAGCCTTATAGCCGCTTCCAATAGTTTCCCTTAGACACTTAGCAACCAAAAATGGTGAAATAGCTCGAGCCTTTGTAGATGATTCTTCGCAATGTATAACATGGAATTTCGGGAACGTTTCTTTGTTTTTTGGCGAAAGCAGAAAAGATGCATCGGTGCGGACCCTTTTCAGGGTACGATCAGTTGAAGGGTTCGAGGATCCCATAAGAATATTGATTTGTTCGGCGGCAATGCCAGTCACCCACCACCGAGCCCAACGAGGGGACATGGCAGAGGTTGAGAGCGATCCCTGACATGCCAACTGTACATTGCCACTATAACCAAATATGATATAACCTAGGTTGGTTATGTCACACAGGGTTAACCCTCGCCACCACGAAAAATCGGAAGTAAACGGAAGAGAGAAGTAGACAGGAAAGATATAAAGCGAGAGCGAAAGGAGAAGGTGTCAGGAGAGAGGGACAGGAAAAGGCGACTGCCGATTTCCCCTGGGTGGGTCAGCCCAGGGGTGCCGTCTACGTGAAGCCGGGGCCAAAGGGGTGTGTTGCCTCTGCCAGGGGGCCTTAGAGGTCCAATCGCCTGGCGTTGGCTCAACCCCCAGGATCCCCTTTTCCCCGGACACGGCAATGCCACGCACGGCTAGGCGTGGGAGAGGGCCGAAACCCCCCCGTTAGCTCGGGTCCGTGGTGTCGCTACACACCAAACGCCTGCTTGCGCAGACGCCCCTGCGGGGGCCCCTAGTTGTGCCACGGCGGTGACTCCTCCCCTGTTCACACTCATATGTATAAGAACTTGTGTATATGTACACGCTTGCAATTTTAGTAATATCGCCCGAGCGCTGACCCCTGTACACGGTAGCGCCTGTATAGGCGAAAAGTAACGAGATTTCCAGCATGATTCACAAGCACAGAGGGCAGACTCGGGTGCGAGCTCCGTATGCTACGCTGTTTGTTTTTAAGATGCAGGCACACTATCAGCCTTATCTGTGCGATTGTGTGTTCAGAAGGCCGGTGTGACGCTCATCATCGTATCGCTGATCTTGTTGCTTCCCGCCGATATCAGAAACTACCCTATGCTGTGGTCGACGCTCGCGCGATATTATTTTAAAAAATTACACCATTTCCCTCTAAAGGGCACCACGAGGCGATGCGAAGCCGGAGCAGTTGCACGATCGCGTTCAGTTGGCGTTTGTTGCGCGTGCTACCGACCTCGCGTCGTGGAACGCGAAGAGGAACGCTACGCGCGTCTTGTCTTCCCTCTAGCTTAGTCGTTAATTCTCACAGGGCGAGCGGGGAACGCGGTAGACAGGCGTGAGAGAGGGGGCAGCGTAGGAGAGGAGAGAGAGGGGGAGGGGACACGCATGCGCTGGCGCTCGTCGCGGCGTTGCGCAGGAGAGAATTTCGGCATGTCTAGCCCGCGTTTGAGAGGAAGAGTGGAGGGGGAGGGGAGAGGGGAAGTCGAGAGGAGGAGGGGAGAGAGGGAGGGAGAGAGGGAGGGGAGGGAAGATGACATTGGAAAGGGTCAAAAGGGGGAGGGGGAGTGGAGAGGAGGTGTGTGGAGAAGGTATGCGCATGCGCAGTGAAGGTGGTCACGCCGTACACCACCATCGCCACCACAAGTTTGAACTCCACTATAAGATGCTTCGCATCTAAAAACTGCAAGGGTGTACATCTATGAGTACACAACTCCAATATTTCATTCTGGAAACCATATCAGCTTCCCTCGTAATCGTGGCGGCGGTTGGGGAACATACTTCTAGCTATTCTTGTTTGCACCTGAGTTCTACACTTCGAGTCAAAGCTTCAATTGACTTCCAATATGCATTTTATTGCTTCCTTAGGTATTGGCTTGACAGAAAAGCGAACTGTAACCGAGTGTTAGATGTATTAACTGCATGGTATTCCTATCTGTGCAATCCCGGGTGTTGTGGCGTTCATTCTGCTAATTTGAACCTCTTGGGAATGTTCTTTTGGGGTGTAATACTAATCTTTCTGCGTTTAATTTTAGTATTTTCTTTGTTTCGTTTTATTTTTCTGTTTTAGCCAGCCTGTCTCTGATATAAATGCTTGCTTAACTGACAAGGTCCCGCCATGCTGTTTGGGGAGTAAAAGTAGAAAATAATAGAATGTGCGTCTTGTCCAATGAAACTTGCAGAATTACAAGGAAACGCATTTTGATTCCTTCTAGAATTCATCTAATGAAATGGGACCTGAAACCTGTCCAGCCTCGACATTTTTGCCGTCACATGCACCTTTAACAAACGCTGATGTGTCAACGCTGGTGTCATTGTTCAACCGCATTACGCACGTTGCAAAATGAATCTCCGTGTAGCCAGGGCCCGTATTCGCAGTACTTGTTTGTTTATAAACGTCGCTTGCTGTTCACCGCCTACCTTTGGTATATATACGGAATGTATAACACTCCGGCTATAGCGAGCACGTTTTATGAATTATGCATTACAAACTTCTTTTTGAAGCTCTACAAGCTTCTTGACGAGGCTGTATTCCTTATATATGCGGCGTCCTCAGCTTGCCAACATTAGTGGTAGGCCAAACAAAAAGCTGGATGTAGAAACGACACAAAGCTGTTGTGTATTCCGACAAAGACTGACACACGAGAACCCGCAAGGTGAAGCTGTAGTCATGTGCTATGATAGAGCTCACAGCAATTCATTTATGAGAATGCGTGACCTGCTTTTATATAGATGCTCCTGCGGGACAGGCCATGTGGCAAAGTCTACTACTGCTTCTCTGTTTGGCAAGCAATGTGCAGCAAGAATAGGGCGGCTAGAACAAGCAAGCAAGCAAGCTACAACGCTGGAGCGGTGAACACACAAACACTGTGCTGACGTATAGTTCGAATTATTTTCAACTATGACTTTGTCTTTTAAATCTACTTAAACTGGTGTGCGTCTTTTCATGGGAATTGACCTTTCGTATGTCCTCTGTTTGTAAACACTACAGCTTAAGTTCACCTGAATAAGAGAGCTGTGACGGATTTAGGACATCTTTTTCGTTTCAAGTGTTGGAATGGCCAGACCAGAAGCTAGTCTACGTTACTGACTATTGCTACCTCAATGTGTCAATGACATACGCCCACCTCCCTCCTTTCTCTACGCAACCAGTTGGAACTGTGAATATTCTTTAATAACGCGAGCAGACTAATGAAGCGCTAGCAACCACTAAGTTATGCCGGTTGAAATAAATTCACTCCATTGGAATGTTCGCAGTTTCTCGCAGTTTTTTAAATACTCGCTTAGCAGTGTCATGCTTTACAGAAAAAAAAAATACAGCTTCAGATACTGACCAATTTATGCACCTCTCTTTATTTTACCCCACTTCATAATACGTTACTTTTCTGTCGATTCACAATCTTCCCGCGCCTTTTACACTTTTCTTTTTGACGAATAAAGCGTTTTCATCATTCATCCTCATCTACACGCATAGCAGTATGCAGGCAGCTATAAATATGTTCCAGACACGATGGCCATACGTAAACCGATTTATCATTTTCAAATTGCAGTGGCGGGACACCCATTTTCTCGAACCATTTTTTTTTCTTTTAACCTTTGAATACTCGCTAAGGTTATTCGAATTGTGATCCAGCTGCGATTCAGCGGTAACACATCAGTGCGCTCTATATGGGATGAACAAGGCCGCATAGCTGCAAACACACGAACCCGCAGATACACAAACGCAAACAAATAGACGAAAGAACGCAAACGCGAGTACACACAAACGTGAACACACAAAGCGTACGCACATACAGCGCCGACTGCTGTAGTACATCGGGATGACCGGGGCTGGCCACAACAGGGACAGCTGGTCGAGTGAATTATGACCACGAGCGTGCGTGCATCGGCTGTTAAGTCCATTTGGTTCGGGTCACGCTCCAGACGTCCCGCATATCGAACTTCGGTCCGAAAAAGGTGTTTTCCACCCGGGTTGCTTTCGCACCCGTCATCACACACGAACGGGTTTGTCGATGTTGCTCACAGTGTGGAAACATTACACATGTCATCCTTCTCCCAGTGAATGTGATAGGAATGAGTGGCGCTTTATTTATAACACACAATTTAAATGCGGGGACGGGGTGACGTTCTTTTGCGATAACCCTTGTACAAGCGGCAGGACCGTAACTTTGTTAGACATTTCACCCGCCACGGTGCTGTGGCGGAAGTTTTGCTGCTATGCGCGAAGCCGCGTTCACAAATTCAAACTCGCGGCGCCTTAATTTCAGTGGGGGTGAACGGTCATGCGCTTAGCTTAAGACGCACGTTAGACAATCCCAGGCTCTCAATATTTATTCCGAGATCACCACAACGGCATGCCTCACAACTGTCTCGTGATTCGGTTCGTTAAACCGCATAATTTTCGTTGGGGCGTTTTCTGCACGAGTATAACGCTTCACCATGAATGCGGGTCTTCAGTCTGCTCAGATGTTTTCCGGAGGGTAAGGACAATACAAGCACTAAATAATCGGCATCATCAAGACCGTGTAGTTTTTACTGAAACTTCATGAAAAACCGCGAGGGCACATGGCTTCCTGAGGACGGATGCAAAACTATAATGCAATCTGATTGTTCGCACTGTCTTAATGGTCGGGCGAGCAACTAAATAACAGCATTTGAAATCGTAGGACAAAAGTCTGGAAGAGGTGTACAGTTTGCAAGAAAAGAAAAAGCATTGATCTTGGGATTTCAATGTCTTTGTTAGCCAACTAACGCCTGGCATGAAGATGAAACTCCCTTCGAAATTCTTCAGTGGAATGCCGTGGCTGCTAAAGGCACGTACATCAGTCCAGCAAACGCACTAAATGGCAGGGCCAAGTTAGACCTCCCAGCACTTTTTAGCGAGTGTGGCTACAAGCATTTCATTGCCGGCACTAAAGTTATCATAAAGCAAACGTTCAAGAAGCGCGCATTCTTCTACAGCCTTTTGATTTTCAGTTGCAGTATGACAAAAAATAATCTCTAAAATCCACGCCGCTCTTATATTGTGGCTCGGAACCGCACGCCAAAGTGTTCCACTGTGTCACCTAGTTGCACTTGCGCGCAGGTGGCTCTTTCTCGTTTTGATCCAGATAAGCTTCTATTGTTAGGCAGCGCCCTACTAGTGCCCCGACTTTCGTGTTGCATTCGATTTGTCGCGACGATCTTATGCGTGCACTCATTCTTACTTGCACCTTTTTACCTTAGTAAGAGAAGCAATGGTCTGATGAGGTCGCAAAGATGTGAAACAACTGCTGATGGTGAACAACAAAGCGTCAATTCGACGACATCCACCTCGTTAAACCCCCGACATTAAATCGATTCACATACCAGTCTTTATGCATAATCATACCAGGCACGTATGTACTTTCAGAAGGGCGAAAAAGCGCACACAAGGAATAAACGTCATTTATCGGGATAACACTGTTTTGTTCCGGGAACAGCACTTACCAACGTGTATATTGAGTTCTTGGCGTCACCAGTTCTCACCCACGATCGTTATAACCAAGTTGGATTTCTTTCCCCAGCTTCGTTGCTTCAGAAGTTAGGTAATTAATCATGCCTGATTAAGCAATTAAGCAGAACGCGAAAAATAGTGCGACTTACTCCATGCATTTGTTGTCAGTAACATGCATTTGTAATCGTCGGCATATTGTTGAACTCTGGCTAGAGTTGCTGGGGCATCTATCTATCTATCTATCTATCTATCTATCTATCTATCTATCTATCTATCTATCTATCTATCTATCTATCTATCTATCTATCTATCTATCTATCTATCTATCTATCTATCTATCTATCTATCTATCTATCTATCTATCTATCTATCTATCTATCTATCTATCTATCTATCTATCTATCTATCTATCTATCTATCTATCTATCTATCTATCTATCTATCTATCTATCTATCTATCTATCCGCAAGAACTCCTCCCGAGGGGGAGGGGGGTAGCTATTTATATCGGCAGCAGCGATACAGCGCCAGAACGGAAGCTCAAAAGTGCTTCGCTTTCAGCTAAGCCACTGGTAAGGCATCGATGCAGCATTCACATCACGGTCTTGTTCTGAAATCGAACTTGTTCAGATAAATGACATCGTTATCAGACGTCGCCTGAAACGGCAAGCTGAATGAGGCACGTGATCAGCATTTTTCCCGATAAAAACTTTAGCAATTCGCCCTTCCTCCTTTCTACTTTAGCTAAAGTATACTTTCTTGCCAAGGATACCACCCCCCCCCCCCTGCTTCCTATAGTTTATATGTGCGTGCTGCGATGCTAACTATTTTTGCAACATATCAAAGTTGGTGCAAACTTGCTACCATTACGTATTGTCTCGAAACCAATGTTTACCCCTGTCTTCGGTAAGCGAATGCTTGTGCGCTAAAGTAAGAATAAATGCTGAAACATCCGTCTTGCAACAGCTGGTGATTAAAAGCAGATTTCCCATCGAGGACGATGCCCGACGGATGCAATTTAGAAATTTGTCTTCATTCGCAGATGGAAAGCGTGAGGGGGAGACAGAAAACTAGGTGGGTAGATGAGATTCAGAAGTTTGCAGGTATTAGAGGCGTGCACGGGCTCCGGGTAGCCCGAAAGCCCGAGCCCGGCCCGGCCCGCGGGCCGGGCTCGGGCCGGCCGACGCATTATCATCTCGGGCCCGGGCCGGGCTCGGGCTACTTGGAGTTTTATCGGGCCGGGCTCGGGCCCGGCGCAAAGCCCGACTAAAGCCCGAAATATAGAGAATGAGCGGGAATTGTTTTCCAGCACGCATACACTGCAGCACCTTTTCCGCGACCGCCCTTTACAGCTTTTCCTCTCCGTTCGCTACTTTAAACAAAAGGGGAGCTCTCCGATTATCTCTCTATGGAATCGTCCACCTGTCCATCTGAAGTTTTAGTCTTCTGGAAAAACAAGCAGCAGAGATATCCCAAGCTTTCCAGGCTGGCAAAAAAGATATTAGCAATTTCGGCGACGAGTGCAAGCAGTGAACGCAACTTCAGTTCGGCGGGCTACATAATGCAAAAGCGCCGCACTTCTCAGAAGCCGGAATCGTCGGTCTGCTTGCTGCTTTTGCACGACAATATGTAATCTGTGTAATAGAGACTGTTTGTCGTGTGTCGTTTGATCATATTTGAAATGCTCAATCAAATGCCAAATTACCGGAAAACGATGTTTTCTTTTCGCAGCGAACCTTCAAAAAGCCGGGCCGGGCCGGGCCGGGCCCGGGATTGTGTTTTCGTACGTCGGGCCGGGCCGGGCGGGCTCGCAGCCCTTTGCCGTCGGGCTCGGGCGGGCCTTCGACAAAGTCAGCGGGCCCGGGCCGGGCTCGGGCTCGGAAATACGGCCCGTGCACAGCTCTAGCAGGTATAACGTGGCAGCAGAAAGCACAGGACCGGGTTGATTGGCGGAACATGGGAGAGGCCTTTGCCCCGCAGTGGGCGTAGACAGGCTGATGATGATGATGATGATGCAGATGGAAAAAACCGTACTCCCGCCTTGGTCTGTGTGCATCAGGCACTTGTACTCGTTGTAGAGTTACCTTCCATCTGTGCGAGCTATGAAGTGCTTAGGGCAGTTTGATTTTGGAGGACGCATTGCTCGTTGTTCTGACCTCTTTTATATAAAAAAAATTAGTACTGATTTCCTGACACTCCCTGAATTATTGCCTTGTGATGTGGCGGTGACGCACTATTTGCGCTGCTGTGTTTCCATTATTTAGCAATGATTGAGGGCCTTTCTTGCAAGCACTGATTCAAAAAGTTTTTTTTTCACCCTTTATATGAAAAACAGAGTGCATTCTTCACAATAGAATTGTTTAGACATGCGGACGCGTATGAAAAGGTTCGGAATTTTATAGGGGTTCGACTTTACCGATGCTACATGCTATATTACTCCACTACTTCGCGGTAATTAATATGGCACGATACATTTCATGGTTTGCAGGAAGAGTTCTTCCTGTGGTTAAGTTCAGCCGAGTTCGAATAACAGCAACATTGATGTGTCCCCTATTAATATATGGAATGAAGAAGCGACATGTTAGCGATGTCTCTACAGCTATAATCGGCTTTTGAGCGCGAGAATTATACTACAGCATGTTTTTGCAGCTAACAAACCAGCTTCAAATAAGCGCTGCCCAGTTGTCTCTACTGCCTTGTTTTTATTTTATGCTGTGTTTTTAGCTCCAGAAGTATGGAATTTCATATACCACATTCACTACATGCACGACAAGGCAGTGTTTTTAGTTTTCAGCTTCATTATCCAACGCTGAAGATGCTTACGAGCGCGATAATGAAAAATACAGAAAGAAATGCAAAGTATGAAGGAAACGCAGTGGACTATAACCTTAGGGTGAATACAGTATCCTACCAAGGTAAGCGTCAAAAATTCATATTAGCCGCATGCTGTGGGCGTATTCATGTGGTTTCCAGCACAACATGAGGTATTCCAGACCTCACTTTGCGCCCATATAAATCAAAATAACCAGTCTTGATGCAACATTATTTGTTTCCTCGGGGCATTTATGACTCACGGTTAACTTTTCTCCTCCATTTGGTCGGACTTGACGCTCATCCTTTACAACCATATTACACTGTTAAGGATGCCCCATCAGAGCATCCCATATCCATTTATCTGTATCTACAGACTGCCAACACAAAAAGCACATAATACTTTTTATATGGTGTTTGCAGTATGTATCCGCGAATAAAAAAACAGTACGTACATTTATAGACGTATAGCAGTGTTTATGTGCTCCCAATATCATCTCAGGCAGGAAAGGCTACGATAAAGTAGCATGGCGCAATGAGCCTCAAAATGTCTATATCTAAAACCGATCTGGATGGAAAAACAGGAAATATTTATCTTTTGCGGATGCGACAAAGCAGCAGTGTCAATGTCCTTTCCGCATCAGATTACATTTCGACACTCAACTAAAACGATGCGAGACCAGCCAAAGAGCCATCACATTAAAAATTCGTATAACAAAACATTTTGCTCTTAGAACGTGTAATTTCCTTCTTTTTTAAGCGTATAAATGTACGTTTGAGAAACAGAAACACATTTTCCTGCTTCTTCCAGTTGGATTTAAACGGAGTCATGCATTCTCGAGTTTGGTTTGTCACCACCCGTCATCACATCACTTGGAAAGGTCCTTTGACATCCGAGATAAATTTTGAGAGTTAAATTTTGAGAGTTAGATTTTGAGAGGGCCTTTACATGTTAACATTGGTTTGAAAGCTAACATTCATGATGTTTTATGCCGTTTTATACTCGGGATCTTTAGAAATATTTTTTTCTGAGGCAAAGTTAGCAGCGATATACGACGCAGTGAAGGTGATTGTAGACGTAGTACGCCGTATGCAATGTAATAACCAAGCTTGCCATGATTGTATCCGGGACTTTAGGTACGTCGCCGTTCAATGTTGGCAAATCAGTTCAAACTTGCCAAAGGGCAATTAAAACAATGCAGTTAAACATTTCGGTTATGTTAGTTTTTTTACTTGAAATATCGCATAATGCATCTGGCACATCAGTTCGAAATCATGCGCAATGCATGAAAGGATCAACTTCCGGTACAGCCATAATATTGTTCCGTACAATGCACCTTTCCTGAAGACAAAGGCCGTCTAAATATATCTCCGGCGTATTTTCTTGGCCCAGCTCATCGTTCACAATTGAACAGACGCTGCCTGCGCCACGCAAGGGCACATGCTGCACTTGACTACCCTTTTCCAAGCAATGTGCTCTTATAGCAGTCCGCGCCTGAAAACTAGAACCGCTCGATTCTCCATTTACGGTTCCAGTAAAATTACGCATTAGTGAAGCAGTAACTCAAACATATGCGAACACTCATGAAGGCAATAATTTGGCCAAACGAGCTCGATCAGTGTCAGACTCTTCGGACACTAGTTAAAAGGTCACTAAAATATCGGACGCTTGCCGTGACCTCCAACGACGTGCACCAGCTGGATAACAGCCCTCGTTATGCCACAACATCGGGGTTGTTTGCGCTCCTCAAACCAACGTTGTTATAGCTACATCACTTCATTGAACAGCGGACCCTGGTAGGTTTCGGAGCTTCCTGAATGAAACTACTTATCAACTTTACATCATTACGACGAACATGCGACTCCTGCCACAAATACCACAAACAGCAGTTCTGCTGTTAAGATAAAGGAATTATGCCGTAGCTGAAGGATCAAAGCTCTACTGGACAAATAAAAATTACATAAAAAATTTCCTGCAGGATAAAATGTATCATCTTCCAATGCGATCTTCCTGGTACAGGCTTACAGATGAAAACAGATTAAAACCACCAAAACAAGTGCATCTAAAAACTGACCTGAATGAAAACTGAGGAAAGGGGATAAAGAAGCGATTAGCACAAGGAGGTGGTCGCAACCACAACAGTCGTAGGGCGAAATGTGGTTCGGCGCATTAGCTTCGACAGCTTTTTTTTTTTTTTTTTGCGCTACTGGTTGCTTGAGACAAAAGGTTTCTCTGACAGCTTGCACGGAATGACAAACAAGGGCCATTTTCGGCATACAGGAAGTGCATCTACATGGTGCCACTTAGTCGTCAAGTAAAATCTCGCTAAATCATAGGGGGAGGTTTCGGCTCGAATCACAAGAGTACCGAAAATTCGGCTGTAGTCTTAAAACTGTGGACACAAATAAAAATTTCCTTGGGTTTTGCAATATACTCTACTGCAACAATTACGTAAGCGTTCTTCAATGAGTAATTTCAGTTGACAACAGTAGTATGAAAAAAGCAAAAATACTTGCGCTTAGAGTAAAATGTTAGCGCTATTCACGATTCCCACGAAAGAAGCTAGCTCGATTTGAGTAGGCAATTAATGCACCCCTGTATTTAAATTCGCACAACGGATTGAGGTATCGCAGAAGATAATCAACCTGTGTCCGGAATAGGAGTAAGGGATGACTAACGAAGTTCAACACTTTAATACAACGTGAAACTTTATTTTTAAAGCAATTAACATTATAGGTACCCGTGTGTTGAGTGTTTAGCGAAATTACCAGATAAAGATTCCACTTTGGTTCAAAATTTAACTGCCAACTAGTCTGATAAAACCTGGCGTAGGAATCATTGCACATACTCTTGTGCGATCTTAAGTGACTTAGCGATGCCTACAAATGTTTTAGAGGAATAGTATATATGTGTAGAGTCTTTACGGAACAATTAATATATGTACGGGAGCGGCAACGTTAAACAACATTCTGGAAGGCGGAATACGGATGCTAGTGATGTAATGTAAGCGTACTTCATTATCAAAAGTCGGGTGTGAAGGAGCGTGTCTAGTGAAATGCACTACAATGAAACGAACTACAATGTGACTGCATGAATAAACGCTTGTATATTAAATCATATGCAAACTGAGCCATCGTAAGCTAGCACATAAACTTGTGTTGAAATACGTTGGCTCGTGATTCAAACAAGCAGCTGGCAAAGACACACCCAATGCCGAATACTGGACTGGTTATGACGAAAGAAACCACAGTGGACCGTATGCTGCACATATATGTTTTGTTCTTTTGCGCATCTGCAAAATTCGATGTGGAACCGTAATAGCCTTCCTGTAAAGCAATGCCTGATAGTGTATGTCAAAATAAACGAAAACTTTATTCGGAGAGGTATCTAATGTTTTCATTTGGGTTCGCTTAAAATATAGAAAATTCGCATTTTGTGCAGTACTTGATTTGTGGTACCACGGGTGAAAAATTCACATCTTCAGGTTGCCCGGATTTTGAATAATCCGCAGAAGCTTACTGCACACCTGACCGTGACATTTCTCAAACGGGGAGACTTTTATGCGGCTTCATAATGCCTATAGTATAGAATGCCCGAAAGACATACAAATTACCTGAGGTTCGGGAACTGGCTCTGGGAACAAGGTTCGGAACACGTCACCCGAAGAACTAATGCAGGTTAGTAACCTTACCCTCCATACCCTGTTTACTTAATTTGCAAAGATAACTCGCCGCCACAAAGAGTACACCCCGGTTACCGCAGAAAGTGCTGAATAGAAAGTTCACTGACCTGGCCTTTCCTTATAGTAAATTGAGTGCTTAAAAGTGGCTGACGGTGCAATTATATAGGATATCGCACCATGAAATAGTCGCATGCATCATGATGTATTGCCCAATTGTAATATGGGACAAGAGGAATACGGCGGACCGCCATTTTTGTTGTGCTAGATGTAGCGTTCGCAAAAGTGTTCTTATTTGTGAAAATATTTCCTTGTGAATGCTGGTTATTGGAAAAGCTTTCCCGCGAAATGACGTAGCCGATGCCCTCATATCGTTAGGGATAGCTATCACAGCGCGGCAATTGTTCGTAAATCTTCGAGCAAGCCGGTGGATCACGTGGTGGTGGTAGACATGGCTGACAACGGCGATCAGCTCAGGAGCGAGACAGATTTTTGCTGCGTAATACCGAACGAGTCACATAAAAAGCAATCGGTGATAAACGTTACGTCGATTAAATTGTTTCGAATACTTCACGGATAATGAGTGCGCAGTTCGTAATGCGAAATCTTCGTGAGTTCAGTTCTGATGAGGCTTACTCTAGTGCCAATCGCTCAGAAGAAGCAGGTGATCGGTTACCAGGTTCCCTAGATCCTGATAGCATTTATGACGGATAATGTTCTCGAAAAAAAATACCTGCTTTGGCATTGTCAAAAAAAAAAAAAAAGGCACTGACCTATGGGGTGTTGCGCTGCTCCAAGCGGGCGAACCCTTCCAGACGACGTGGCAAAAAAAGCTCGAGACCTGCCCTCGCCTATCGGTTCTGCAGCCGCCGGCGCAGATGCCGCTCGCTGCAGCCGGTCTCCGGATGCGCGCGCCGCACCGGAAGTTAAGAACAACGCCTTCCGGAACTGGCGCGGTGACCGTCCTCCGTCTGCTACCGCTAGCCCCGGTCGTCTGTGTTGAGGAGCGAGGTATCGATAACGTACAATGAAAACAAGGCGTTATTGAAACGACGCAGCGTTTGATCAAACGCCCGCACCTTTATCCCTATTACATTACAGCGCCTCGTTCGTTTATTCTTAGCCTAGCCTGGACTCGAGTTCGAACAATCAGCTCCGGCTGGGCGCCATGATGCGCACGATTCGCTATCGACATGCAGGTGCAGCTGGCGGAAAAATGTAAAAAGAAAACAGGGCCCACCCTGCTGTTGAGCTCCAGGGGCAACCACGCTATATGATGCACTTCGGCCTCGTTATTTGAGCAGCATCGGCCTAGTAGTGGCTCGGCATTGTGATTTTGAACACAAGCCGAAAACTGTCACAGCCTTTAGCGCACTTTAAATTGTTTTGTAGCTCGCAACTATAGGTCACATGATGGTTTTTTATGCTACAATGAAGGAGGCATGCTAGACAAAATACAGGTGCATGGTCGACGCATGGGGTCTCCACTGGTGAAGAGTTGCGAGTGTAGAAGTTTATTTGCCAGCCCACATGCAAAGCTGAATTTGTGAAGCGCTCGGAATTTATGATCGATTCCCGATGTAAAAACAGCGTCCCGATTGCTTTTGAAAGGAAGAAGACGTAGTTGAAAATTTGCAGTGGTGGCTGAGAGAACGAGATGTCATTAGGAAAATAATAGTAACTGCAATCTAACGCCCTTGACGCACAACCTCACTCACAAACATACACAAATGCACACACACACAAACTCATGCACACGCACTAACGCACAAAGACATTTACCCATGTCTTAGATCATTCCTTTCAACATGATGCAGAACTTACATGTTCCCAGGACGTTGATACAACCGAGAGTAAACCACTTTTTTCCAATGCTTGTGCACTTTTGGCGGTTCTTCTTGTTAATGATGCACCAGTCACAGGGTAACTCGACACGAAAAGCCAGCACTTGTTCAACAAAACGAGACGAGATGAACGTGTTAGTTTTTTCGCTGTCCAAGAAGAAAAACAATAAGTACCGTATAGCACTATATTAAAGCGGTGAATTCCTATCTCGCCGGCCCCTTCTTCCCCAACGTCGTTTGCCGAAACTTCAGCCTTTCATCCTCGGTCCCCCTTAGATGGAGGTGTATTTAGTATAGTCCATACCATACTTTTTCTATTGGCCTGCGTGGAAATTTCAGCACATATTTCACTTCAAGAGCAACACACACTGCCACGGCAACCCACACGCAGTTTCTGAAGTGTCTACAGATAAGTGCGATGGCTACTCCACGCAGCCATTGTTCAGATACAGCCCTGCGAACGCCTTTCGTTCATGCGAATATCCAACAAACCCCCGGCGACGCATGCAGCACCAAACGAGCGGCCCGCCTCAACGACATCGCTAGCTCGAAGTGTTCGGCACCTGGGTCGGGTTTTCCGTTCCCGAAACCGACTGTTTGAATACGAGTCATATTCGGCCGCAGCGCATGCGCAAACCGCTAGACACATGCCGCCTGAAGGGTGCGCGCGGCGTTGCCACCAATAGTACACCGGCCTCAGCACAACTATTCTGTCTACGCGCAAGAAAGTATTATAGGGCGCCAAATGCTTGCAGACGTGCTGCCGGTTGTGGGATGCAACACATAGAAATCTTGAACACGTAAGGGTATCGACAGTCTTAATTCAGTCGGCACAAATATCTCGAAAGAAAACAGTAACGTTCTTAGATGGCGGAGCGTTACATTTGAAACACCCTTTCGCACTTCCCAGGCTGGCCAGTAACTTGACATTCAGGGCTGCTGCACACAATTACAATCTGCGAGAGTGTATGCGGGCGGCACATCTGCGCGCACCTGCGCTGGGCGCGATGCGCGGTGGCGCGGTCCCCGGCGTGCGTCGCTGCACCTGCGACACTCGTAAGCGCGGCACAGCGCATGCGCGGCTTATCGGGGTATGCGGGTCCCGCGCTGACGGCGAGCGCGGGCTGCTGATGTATACACACGCGTTTAGCCCGAGGGAACTATACCAGCTGCGTGCAAGCGTGCGTGGCTCATTCAGGGGCATCTGCGCACGGCGGCAACACGAGCTGGATAAAAGTTGGGAATAAAGTTGTTAAAAATTGGGGGACACTTAAGCTTTGCCTTTAAGAGTTCAACGCGATAGCGATATCCTGCCCCTAGTGCGTACTTCGACCACTAAGAATGCGCGCGCTAAGGCGTGTGCCTTATGTAATGGGTAGCATGCTTTAAACCAGGAGCAATTGTGCGCGAGAAACTTTTTCGAAGTTGCAATGCACCCACTACGTGGTCTTAAGAAAATACGCACAGTAATGCGTGTGCCTTTTGTAATGGGTGGCTGTCTTTAAACCACCAAGTCGTTATGATATTGACATGGTGTGACGCCCGATGGCAATGTACGCTTGAACCACGCAATACTACTGCGATATTACATCTCGTACTGTGACACCTGTATATAGGACGCGTATTTTTGTGAAGCATGAAAGTTACTTTCAGTGCAACTCCAGGCAGAGGCGTGGCTGTGTGGTAGAACACCTGCTTGCCACGCAGACGGCCTGGGTTCGATCCTCACTCGGACCGAACATTTTTATTAGTTATTTATAAATATTTTATTTGCAGCTTTTTCGATTTTTCGGTCACGGACAAAATGATTATTTTTCGCTCACAACCAACTGCGCCGTCACCGACGCCGACGGCGGAATTTCTGCGATACGAGCTCTTTAACGCTATCGCGTTAAAACTCATATTGGCGCTTTGTGCATCTGGTGCATATGGTGGGTAGTTCGCGCTGGTAACGGATTTTCTTGTTGTTCTAGTGGCCAAATAGCCAGTCCTCTTCAGAAACTGAAGCGGTGTCTGTGAATTCTGTGAAGTTATTCACGGCTTCCCTTTATGCGAAGTTAATTTTTTTTTAATTTCTATCGGCATTGGTCCTGAAGCAGTTCTTGAAGATACATCTATTTATGCTTTTGCGAATGCCTGGCTGGCTTCCGGCACTGGCTGGCTTCCGTAGTGCGAAAATTCAAGACAGTTCAGCGGAAGTGCTTTGTTTTGTCAAAGTATGATGGATCTAATATAAGAATATCCGACGTAAACATATTGTCCAGGTATGTGACTTAAAATAACGTACCGCTTTCATTTTATTCTTTCGCAGCATTGTATATCTTCCACAGCTGCTCAACAATATGCTGTCAACAGAGGGAGCTCATTTACTAGAGCTATTTGGAAGTGCCCTTTGCCTTTGGGCGACTGCCTTCTCTTTTCGCATATCCGACATTCCAATTGCTTGGAATCTTAAAATTTCTCAGAAGGTTGCGGCACCGGTACGTTTTTCTGAATACTGGCCCCTAAGTGTATAAAAGTCTATAGCTTTCGCGGGGCTGCTTTTTGCGAGCCCACGTCCTGACCTCAGTCGGACAATTTAGCGTGTTTCGATTCCCGTCATGCGCAGCGAAGAGGCGAATAATCAACACTTCTAAGCAGCCTCTTAATAGACTTAGTTCACTATCATCATCGACAGCCTCACTGTACGTGATGCCTGCAACTCTCTTAGATTTATCAGCCAACATGACACCCTGTCATACTTGGCCGCATTTCCGATCCTTTCATAATTATTCCGTCGCTCTCTCAACATAGACTATCTGCCCTATGCATTAAGCCACTCCCGAAACTCTTTTCATATTTCTTAATGCCAACTGGAATATCGGTGGCTTCTGTTCTGTGATCTACTTTCCGCCTTGCCACCTCCAACGTTGAGGCTTTCGTTCTGCGTTCCATTGCACGCTGCGACATCTTTAAGTAAGCCCTGGGACAAAATTAAGTGCGTCGTTTTCATCGCTTCTTCTCGTGCTGTGGAATGCGGCGATATTGCGGCGCAAGTGGGAAATTCGAAAACAAAGGAGTTGTAAATTTATATGAACGGAGAAACACCTTCTGCTCCTAATACAGCGACGCGCAACGGAAATTTTGTGCATTGAAAATGACGCTTTGTCATGTGGCAGTGGCTGAACATATTTTGCAATGTGGGCAGCGCAAACCGGACGGAGTACTGCAAAGAAGGAACACTACACATGTGCGTTTTAGTCGGTTGCTGTGCCCAAGTCCCAAAACATGTTCAATTACCAACTCGCCCAGCTTGCCGTTTTAATTTAGGGCAGAGGCTGAGCGTTCTGGTTGAGATGGCAAGCGACGCCGTACGTAACATTCGTGTGGTCCCGCTTGGCGAGACTATTTAGAGCAAACGTATATAAAAGCATTCTTGATACTTTACAAGATAATAATATCTGTGGTTTTACGTGCCAACACCACAATATGGCAATGACGAACGCCGTAGTTAAGAGCTCCGGAAATTTCGACCACATGGCCTTCATTCACGTGCACGTTAATCTAAATACACGGACCTGCAGCATTTAGCCTCCATAGAGATGCGACCGCCGCGGCCGGGATCGAACCCGCGGGCTTCGGTTAGCAGCCGAAAACTGTAATCACTGTAGCACCGCGGCGGCTAGTTTTAACAGATACAAGAAGATTTGTTTTTAAATATCATACTTTGAAAACAAGTTCACGATGAGGCTGGGTGCGCTGCGCAAAGGCCGCCATAAGGCGTGACCACCGGTAAATCTCTATTAGAAGCACTTGTGATCGGCAGCCACCGGTAAAGTCACTAGCAGAATGAAGTGTGAAATGGAGCTTCCTTTTTCTCGTAATCTGCCATGATTTTGAACTCCGAAGATTATAATAACTTCCGTTTTCGAGTACCAATTTTTAGCATTCTTTTTTTTTTCGCGTTTATTTTATTATTCACTGCTACACACACTACAGTGCTACAGAAGGCAGAGCGAAAAACGTTGGAGGACTCCTTTTTATCTTCACCAATATTTCCTTTTTATCCTCCAAGTTTCGGCTTCATATATTAGTAGCGACAGTGCGTAGTGGTCACACGGTAACGCCAAGCGGTCTACAGGTGCGCTGCCGAGAGTATCCTTCAATGGACTTCAGCACATCATTGAGAACAGGCGTGACCCCACGGCTTGAAGAAAAGAAGGCTATATACACACTGCTTTATGGCTCCCCCCATTCACCCCTGAAGAAAGATCCGACTGGGGCCCGAGACGTGGATTCCTTTTTTTTCTCGTTTTTCTAAAGGAAAAAAAGAAGTTTCTACTTTTAATCAGTAGCTTAGTTGGTGTCACTCTGTTTCAACCATAAGTTCCTTCCCAACTAGACACAACTCTTTCGAATTTCCACCTTTAACGGTCTTAAGTATTCCGCGTTAGGGTCAGTGGTTGAGCCGGTCATGATTTGGGAATGTCAGCCGTTCGCGCTGCAGCTCATCCTTATTCACAGGCCAATTTCCTAAACATGAGTAGGCTTCTTTCTTAGCATTTAGCCTAGACACACATATTTTTGTACAGATTGTAGGGTCTGGTTGCCAGTCGTGAATTCTTGCTCTTTAACAAGGCTAAATTGCGCGTTATCAAAGTAATTTGCTTGCTTATCACAAACCCTACATTAAGACTTTGTTATTTGAGGTCTTCAGCCATTTTTTTAGAAATATGTTGTCATAACTACTGAAGAGCACGGTGCGATCAGTAGCCGTATCTAGCTGATCCGTTAGTCTTCCAATTTCTTCCCAACGTAGTCGTATGAATACTTCTAAGCATGCTGCAAACAACATGGAGAGAGTGTGTCTGCTTGTCCGACTCCATTCTCGATCGCAATTTTTGTTCTTGTTTTTTCTTCTGGAGAAGCAAGGTAGCTGTGAAATATTTGTAGATGTTGGTTAACGTATTGACATATGTTTCAAGTTCGCCTTGATGCCGCAATTCCTCCAAAACTGTTAGTGTGTCCACTGAATCGAATACCTTTTCGTAGACTGTGAAAGCTATATTCAAGCTGCGTCTGAACTCCCAAGATCTTGATATTATTTTATTGATCACGTAGTTGTGAGCCCAGTACTGCGATCCTGTGATTCTTGCTGATAGAATGGATTCGAATTGTGCAACTTACGTTTGCGCATGCTCCTCCGAAGGCCTGATGCTTGCACAGCGACTGCCCATTCATTAGACGAAATACAATACGCTAAAGTTTTCTTAAACTTTCAACTCATTATATTTTACTCTGTGATCCTCATGTATGATATCTTTTCTAGAACACACGATTTACCAAGCGTGTCGTGGCTCGAACGACCTTGGTAGGATAAGCACTAATAATGGGTTACATGGATCTGAGTACAGTCGATAGGGGATCGAAGCGGATGAAAAGTTGCTAGAGACGCAAACGGACATGTGCGTGGTGGAATCGTTTTCAGCAAGGATAATCTCCTATGACGGTTGCGGTCACTAGGATAACAACCGATAAGGTTGGGTGAAGTGCTAAAGACGGATATGCACAATCGTTTGGTCGCATCAAGTTCGGTACCGACGATAAGGCCCGATTGCGAGAAATCCGAAGAGTTTCGATCAGGCTTGGATTGGGTGTGATCAGAACCGACGAGTGTGCGATCGTGTTCAATCCAGTTCGATAACTTTTCATAAGGGTCAAGTGCGGCTTTTTTTTTTCTAAAAGAGCCAAATCCAGAAACCGAAAGTGTGCTAAATTTCACGGGAGCGTAAAGCGCGGCTAAGTATCCTTCACTTTTAAAACAATTGTCATCAAGATGGGGTGATTCCTTATTGTAAGGAAATTCAAAAAGGCAGTCTCGAATCCTGCATTCTGTTTGAATCAAACTGAGCCAGATCCATTAAATCAGCGCCGCGTCAGCAATTGTGACCAAAACAATCAACATGACCACACCCAATTTGTTTCATTTGCGTCCTAGTTGTGTTCCTGCCATGCTTTCGTTCCTCACTTAGTTTTTCTTTGGTGAGGTGGTACTTACTGAAGGACCTGATGTTGTTAGCGAATACTCGAATATAAAAAGTAAGAGGCCGACTTTCCTGCTTCTTTCTATCTTTTAGTGTTTCTTTTCGTGTTTTGCGCTACAGTATATGTCCTTCTTTCGCTCCAAGACGGTAATATTTGAAATAGAAGACAACTGAAAGGAATATATTGGGCACCGATCCCTTCCTTGCAGGAGAAGAAGTGATCCGAAAGGGCCCGACACAAAAGGTGCTAAGAAGGAGAAGAGGCGGCATTTTCCGAAGGCATTCAATATATGCCGAGAACGAGAAAAGGCTACCGACCGTCCAGAACGATGCGTCTTTTGCCTGGAGGGAGCACTCGCCCTACAAGTCTAGTCATCGCCATTACGCCCATGCAACATAGGACGCCACCGACGGAATTACAGGGATGGTGTTAAATTTGTCGCGAAATATTGCCACATTGTTAATTCGCTGCAATTTAGCCTTCTTTTACGAGCTAATTCATGCCCAAATGAAGTTTGCAAATCTATAAGAGCTACATTCAAATTTTACTCCTGAATGCCTAATCCAGAATGCCTATTCAAATTTTACTCCTGAATGCTATAATTGGCTACAGATTTTAGCCCCAATATAGAATTTAATTATTTTGGTGACGTGAGTACACTGGCAAAAAATTGTTGGAGCAGGCCCGACCATATTGCCAGTAGCACAAAACTATGTTTTTCACAGTTTGGGTTAAAGTGGACTTGGCTGTTTTACAAAAAGAAGAAAAAAAAACTAGCCATAAGTGTAGTTGGATGGTTCGGCGGAGTTCAACGTTTTTTTATTTGGCGTGGCACCGAGTGACGCTTTTGAATATCTTGCAGGCCAGTCTGTCCAGCGCCGTTTAATTTTAAGAAATTCAAATTAAAAATTTTAAGAAATCAGTAAAAGGGACGAAATGTGTTAAGCTGTGGGTTGTATATGATAGAGTGAACATTAAGGTATGTCATGAATTAAAATTGCTGTCATATAATTAGCAGAAATTAGTATGCGCTAAAACTACACAGCCGGAATTGTTGCGGCAGAACATATATAAACATGATTGAATGGATTAAACGAAGGGTTACATGTGACAGAGTGGACATGAAGTTATGTAGTAAGTTTGAACTGGAGTCATAGAATTCGTATGCCCGTTCACCGGGCACACTATTACGTGCGTTTACCGAAGCACCGGAAAATGCCTGGGTTGTGTAATCCGGCATGGCATTAGTCGCCATTGCCGTTAACGGAGATAAGAGGTCAGAGGTCCTTGAAGCTATTCCAGTGGTTTATTTTTTCAAACCGCCTGCATTATTAGGGGAATAAATAAAACAAGAATGAAAGAAAACAAGAAATACAGAAGGAAAAGGACACCTGGATATTGATCAGAAGCAAGATTTTAGTGTTATACCATCAGCGGTATGCATTATTTCTTACGCCTGGTCGCATTAGGGGACGATCAAGCTAGCGACACTGCACCCGTTCAGCATTGGAATTAACGCAAGAATTTGATCCACCTGCTGAATCACAGCTGGCTTAAGGCGCACATGCAAGCCTCATACCTTCGCACGGTCACTGACTCATCGTCAGCGGAGTGGAAGTGCGTTTGAATATGTTCGCCTTCTAGAGAGCGCTGTTCTGCAGGCCCATGACCTTTTCAAGCTGAGCTTGTTATAACTCACAGATTTGGATGGCAGAGTCGTACGCGAAAAATCCGGCGCCTGCGGTCGTACAGAAATGTGGTCCTCAAAGGTGTGCGGGATGCATGCCTATCTGTAACAGCCGTTTTCCAATAATTGACGCTCTCTCGACCGTGGGTTTTTCGGCGCTCTTCGAAGTGACTTGCCCTTTCACGTTGCCGCATTTCGTTGTTGCCTGGATATGGGCGCGCGACTGTCTTTCGTGGCGTCAAGTTAGAGCATGAGGAACACGAACGTCAGCTTGTGACAATAATATTGCGACTTGCATGTCACCTAAGCAATGATCCAGTCGCCTACGCCCTTGTGTCCTCGTGGTCGCTTCGCTAACTTGCTGTGTATTGGCATGCACACCACAGGACGCACGTGCATGATCAGACGTATGACGGGTTACGAGAAGTGATGTCACGAACGTCATGTAGTATATTATGACATCGATGGTACAAATGACATGATGCCTATGTCGTGATGCATTCGTGGTCGTTAGCTTAGCGTGGTATGTATACGAGAATGTACATGCACGCATGACAAACGTGCGGAAATAACAGACCTCAAGCCATGAATCACATGACGTGACATGTATGGCATGGCATGGCTGGCCTAAATGACAAGGTCTCATTTTAATAGTTTCTTTCGCTGGTGTATCTCAACACGCATTATATAAAATAAATGACATGAGATGGCATATATAATGCATGACATGTACTGTATTTCGGCTAGTAGTGAGTAATGGCGTCTATTCGCGAGTGCCGACATTACGTGGACAACAGGCTGCCCTTTGGGCGTCATGGTGTAATCGCCGCGCCAGGTCAACCCGCGCAACGCACACAACTCCTCTGTTTCCACAAAGGCATGCGTCTGCCTGATGACTCTTGGCTCCCATTCAGTCATTGTGCTATAGTCAGCTCCCAGCTGACGTGGTCGCATAACATCGATTCCTTAGTGTCTCCATGGGTTCTGCTGCGACTGTTCAAACGACTTTGTTTTGGCGGTTTCCAGAGGCGCCCTCGTGCGATCGGTGTCGTCAACGCTCCTTTCTATTTCATCGTCCAGTAGCGAGATGGCGCTGCTGGTGTCGCTTCATCCTTCGGAGAACAAGGTGTAAACACAGGGCGGACGGAAAACACTGTGGTGTAAATCGTTTGGAGTGCCGGTAGTGCCTGGGCGCGATCGTGTGAGTGGATATTGAGCTTATTTTCCCGTCACGGGTCTTAGGTCAGCAAAAGCATAGCTCGAAAAATCGCGGGAGTTGACAAATGAACCACTGGCCATTATTCGCTATTCCTAAACATTGACCTGTTTTGGTAATTAACAAATCGCCTGCTGGGGAACACTGTTTTTAACGAGATGCAACTAAGCTACTACCACTGTCGTCAGTTGTTACGTTTACGCTTGAAACAGAAGAAATTAAAAATGATTCCTGATGTGTGTGTTACTAACGTACGTGTATGAATTGCTGATAGACGCATCTTATTGGCTGCCATCCTAAGCAGGCTTATATAAAAAAAATATTTTTCTCGGAAGTCAGAGTAAATAATTGTGCTTGCCGTTGGTTCTGTATTTATCGAATTAAGGATACTGCGCATGTACCCTGGCACTGTATTGCATGTCTCTCTCATTTAGTCTTAATTTTCGGTGCCATGGAAATGCTTAGCTGTCTGCAAGATAGAAATGTTACCGTTTTCAAACACTTTGTGTTCCAACAAAGTGCGGCTCCTTGAATAATAATTTAAACAAGTGCATTAGCTTTGGTAACATGCGAAACCCCGTTTAAAACAGTCAGCGGCTCGCGTACCTGGCACGCCGCCCAAAAATAACTTAAAACCACGGTGGTTTGATTTTTTACTTCAGAAGATCTTTGCCTTCAATTTCCTTTTTTGGATGTGTTTTTTTAACCATTTCAGACATTTTGCAAATCAGTTCTGCGGAATTCCGCAAGGTGGCGGAAGGGTTAAGAAAGGGAAAATAGACAACCACCCGTTTGTAGCACAAAGCCACAAGGAAATCCGTACGGATTTCTCAGAAATAAAGCCTCTTAGTTGCCGAAAAATTCGTCCTGCTCCGGGGATCGAAGCCGGGACCAACGCCTTTCAGGGGCGGCGGCTCTACCAATTGAGCTAACCAGGAAGCTAGCAATTGGCAGTGCGAGGGCGAATTCATCGACAACTGGGGAACACTGTTTTTAATGAGATACAACTAAGCTACTACCACTGTCGTCAAGAAAAGGAAAATAGACAACCACCAATATATTCTTATTTCTGAGAAATCCTTGTGCTACAAACGGGTGGTTTCTATTTTCCATTTCATTGTGAAGTGTGAATGCTAACAAGTACTTTTGTCGCCAGGTGGGTGTACCGGCCTTCCCTTCGCTCGTACACCACGATCATGAATATGCGTTTTCAAGAAATCGTCGAACACAACCTGTGGTAAAAGACAAAGCATAATGATCTGCTAATGACGACGCGAAGAGAGAGAGAGAGCGAAGCAAGAAACATATTATTTTGACTGGGCATTGACATTGACATGAACACCAACGTCATTGAAGTTAGTCATCCTGCCCATGACGCGCTCTTTTTATTGGAATAAAAAATAATTGAAGGAGTTCTCACCATGGTCTCACCATTCTCTTGCATGGTGACGGCTACCCCTTTCCACTTAGCTGTTAGGATATAAAAATTTAAGAAACAAAAATAATTCATATACATAATATGCAGTCCTACACTTGGCAAGTACAAAAGTTCTCACACTCGCCTGAGTGCTCACGCTTTCTTCATACATGCGTAAAAATTGTGAGGAATAAGTTGGCGAGCGCCCATTCACTGCAGATGATTGACGACGTTAATGCGATGAGCACGCCACCTTACAAAAACAATCGGATTTTCGATGGCGGTGATATGTTGTATACGGTATGATAAAATTGTTACGAAGAGTGGTAGAAACGCCAGGTCAGACGCTCCAGTGTCCTAGGTTGGTGGAAAAGGTGTTGACTGAGGAGCGCCACCACACCCAGTGGTACGCACCTAGTGGCGAGCATCGACGTCAGATAAGTTCATTGAAGAGCAGAACACAATCCCAGTAGTACATATTCAACGACAATAGTTGACGTGGGGGTGATTAATTACACTGATCGGCACTGTTTGCTCTCTATAATAGATGACGCTGCGTCACGCGTCGAACGGTACGAATTCTCTTTTGAACGCCTCAGTGGGTTGGTGTCAGATTGGCCTACCTAAGCGAAGCAAATATTAAAGGGATGCTTAAAAAGAGCGACCATTTTGGCTTGTTTAGTTGTCATCTACTGAAATAATTAACTGCGGCATTCCACAACTCTCTACCTGGTCTATTCTTTTATAAATGACCATCTTAATAAGCCAGCTATTTGCACCTGTTTGTTTTAATATTTAATCTATTTACTATTTAAACTATTCAATCACCGCGGAAAATCGCTTGTCGCGCTTCAGGACACACCTTACAGTGTCGTTAAAGATCTGTGTTCACGGCGCTGAAATAATAAATTCAAATTAACCTTTTAAAAACATCATTCCCACTACTACATAATTCACAAACTAAAAATGCATCTTCCATTAATGGTGCCTTAATAGGTAATAGCCACGTTGGCCACGTCCGATACTCCTAAATTCCTTGAAGTTACTTGCGATAAAAGCCGCAAGAGCAGCAGGCACGCCAACGGACTAATAAAAGAAAACGTTTTATTTGGCATCTGCGTTATCGTTAAAACATGCTATTTTGTCATCCTCGTTTCTCGACCTCGCCGTATCATACTCACGTCATACCGTATAACTTCATCAGACTGTACCAACGCCATAGATTTGAAATGATAAAGATAATTCCTCTTAGCTAACCGTGGTGCCAATCTTTATCAATATATTCGCATTTTGCCCATTCAGCCGAGCTTCAGGATAAGTCTTCACCCATTACACTTCGTCTCCTTCATGACAACGTATATGTAGACAGTCGTATTGCTGATAACCTTGTTAACAAAATTATTACAAGCCTCTATGAGAGCGAAAGATCCCCCTTACCTGAGATGCGAGTTAACCGTCGGAACTTTACACTTCGCTTCCGTTTTATCAACTTTCGCATTACGATTTCTTAATCACAACGTGAACTATTGCACAAATTGGGACATTCTATTCCATTTTTCGCAACCTCTCATTACTGTCGCCATAGCTTATATATATTAAGCACGGTGTTCTTTTCAGATAATACAGATGCTTTTTTTTAAATGGTACGACTGTCAGGCACCTGTTCTTTTCGCGCAGCAATTCTAGGTCAAGGCGGTAATACTTTGCTGCACCTAAAGTTGCAGCATAAACCCGTTATTTTAATTTTTAATTTATTCTTTATTCTTACATATCCCCGTTTTACCTCGAGGCGTTACAGCAGGGGCGTTACAAAGTTAAAAAAGAAAACATTTTCATTGACACTGGACACTTGCTCAGATGTCAAACTATTCAATTGGTAAATAGTTTTAAGAAAAAACTAATTTGCCTACAGGTTCGTTCTGGCCCGGCATGGCCTTATTTTGTGTTCATGGTCTGTGCGTTTAGAAATATATTCTGCCTTTTTTAAGTAAATGTCTCCGTCTATTCCCGTTTTTTTAATGAAATATCTGGTATAAAAGCTGGTATTCAAGGCCCCGACCGAAGTGTTATTAAGTTAGCGTACCGGGCGCGTAGGAAATGCTGCAGCTGTGTTACGTCAAACTGGAACTTCACGTGACGAACTTTGCAAAAAAAGACGCGCAGCAGCATAGTTTGGTGAGGACAAACGGCAAGTCGTCTCAAATACACAAGTGGACCGCTTATGTCTTGCGTTTGGTTTGTAGCGCTTATCTGTTTCTTTCTTAAACTCTAAATAAGCGCAAAGAACTCTTTGGCTAGTCCGTCCGAAGAAGCGCCACAGTGGCTGCCCCGTAGTATTACGGTGTGCGGTGAAAAAAAGTGGAAATTTCTGTTTTCCT
This sequence comes from Rhipicephalus sanguineus, assembly GCF_013339695.2. Lineage (NCBI taxonomy): Eukaryota > Metazoa > Arthropoda > Arachnida > Ixodida > Ixodidae > Rhipicephalus > Rhipicephalus sanguineus. The sequence goes on from NC_051186.1 coordinate 3,634,097, forward strand.
GGGAACAGCGAGAAGGAACCAGATTTGCGCTTTGAATGTTTTCGCATTAAAATGAAATTATTGCGAGTGGTGGACCACCAAAGCAATGCTGAGGTATCCCCTAGGCACTTTATCTGAACTGCCACGGTGAATGACTAAAGTTTCAAAGAGGAAAAAAAAAATTAAACCAGCTTCGCACTGGTGGGGCCAAGCCTCAAGGAAGTGCGGATCTGGGCGGCCTTCCTTGTTACTCTTTATTTTTTCCTTTCATTCTTGTTTTCTTTTTTTTTTCTTTTTCTGTATTCTATTTTTTGTATGTCTTTCTTTGTCTGTTTATTTCTTCTTTCTATCTCTCTTTATATATTACTTTCTATTTCTCGCTCCTTCTTTCTTTCTCTTTGTTTCCTTTCTTTCTCTCTATCTGTCTATTTCTCGTTTCCTCTTTCCTTCTCTCTCTTTCTGTCTATATATTTGTCTTCCTATCTTTGATGCTCTCTCTTTCTGTCTAGCTCTTTCTATTTTCTTCTATTTCTCTCTCTATTTCTAATTCTTTATATGCTATGCCTTACTCTCTTCCTCCCCCTTTCCCTCCTCCTCACCCTCACTTCCCTTTCCCACCCCCTTTGTATGGTATACTATACAAGCCTATGATATGCTCTGCTATAGCGTGCCTGTATAGCCGCGTGGTTACGGTGCTCGCCTTCGGATCGTGAGTATGCGGGGTCGTATACAACCTCGTCAAGAATTTTTTTTTCGCCAAGAATTTCTTGCTTTATCTTTCCTTCTATCTGTCTCTTTGTCTCTCTCTATCTTTTTCTCTCTCTGCACTCGTTCCCTCACCCATAAGAGTTATTGCAGGCGATGCCGGACATATCGGCGAACTTGTTCTGGTAGGGAAGCAGAAGACGACGAAGAGGAAGAAGAGGATAAAGAGAGCGCGTGCCGGCTCATGTTGATTATCATTTCTGTTGACCCGCCATGGACCAATGCTCGGCTTCAGCAGGTCTCCTGCAAAAAGTAAAGTAGAAATGCTTATGAGCACACGAACGTTTCGGATCACGTTCGTCGTTGGGAACAGTATAACATGTTTGTTATATATTCTGTGGTATAAAAAAAAATTGACGAACCGTTCAGCTCTATGAAGATGGATGAGCAGCGAAGCTGCGTAGCGCACGGATTTCTTCACTTGATTCATTTATATATTTTTATTTGTTTATTTAATTTTTCTGCTTATTTTTAGTGGACCAGGGTCAGCGTTCGCAACCGCTCGGTTCGTCACCTCCGCGAAAGGAAATTGTCGGTTTTGTTTTTGTTTTTGGCCTCGTTATTCGTTAGGATTCGAAGCGCCTCCCGGGAGAACCGGCCGTAAGCATAGTTACGTACCGCCGCTTACGAGTCGCTGATTACTACTTCGGCCTCAGTGGTGGCCATCGCGAGGGCAATGGCCACCTTCTCGGCTGTCTGGGAGAGTGGCGTTTGCACCGTAACGCTCGTCTTGCATATCGTATACCTTCGCAGTTGACCACTCCGGCCACCTAGGCGCACCTGTATGCACTACCGCTTCCTTGCAAATGCCGAATTTTATCTGCAAGCCTTGCGCCCTCTCATCAGGAAATAACGCAGCACTACAAGCTACGAAGACGCAATCACCCCCTACCGCACAACAGATCAGCTAAAAAGCAGCCAGTTTCGTGGCGACAACTGCAAACACCGGCGTATCCAAATCCACTAAACTTTCGTATATGTTACCCTCATCCTTATTCGACAGATACGTGTAAGGCATGCGATGCAAGGGCAACACTGGGACACATGCTACGGGGAACGCTCGATCTTAGACGGCAAAGCACACAGGAACCACGAGGAGGCAGTCTCGAACCGTAGGGCGCGCCGGGAAGAATCTCTGCTCAGCTCCACATTAGGACAACTGAGGGCAGTCCAGCGAGGCGAGGAAGCCGCCTGAGCTCAAGGGCCGATATCTAGGTCTGGGATGAGGCCTGCCACGAATAAACTTCGCCGGACTTCATAAATAATGTTGTTAAATCAGTATGGTGAGAATCCTGAGTGCACAGGTGGCATAAGTATAAGGTGGCAGTATAAGGTGGCATAAGGTGTGGCATAAGTTACTAATTCCGATTCCGTCCTCACCTATGGCGGTTGCGCTACCGCAAGTTTGCACGAATGCTTCTATTTTCCTGTTGTTTTCTCCTCCTGAAAGGCTACTGCTCTTGACAACGCTCGGTACATCAACATCTTTCCACTGCACTAGCCCACCTCCATTACAGACTTCATGCCAGGTGGTCCTGTTGTCCGAATACATACGGTTCAAGATGACAACGCATAGACCGCGAGTATTTTTAGCGAAGGTTTTTCTCGATTTGAAGGAGTTCGCATTTAAGTTCAAGATAGTCTATAAGAACCTTAGTCGCTGCACTGAAATCGCGATAACAGTTTTACAGCGACTGCTGCAACGTGAACGGTTGCATCGGCTGCAGTCGCCGGGAATCAGAAAGTTCAACATACACAAGCAGGGAGCGACGTCAGCGCACTTCCATACGTAATGTAAGAATACGCCTAGCAACTGGTTTCATTCGTGCTGTGATAGCGCTATGGGAAGGCGTTGCAAACCCGGTTAAGCGAGAACACGATGGCACAGTACATTTATTTTTGTTCCTATCAGTCATTTCATGCAGGGCAGGGGTCGGCAACCTTTTGATGCGGAAGGCCGAGTTCCATGAAGCAGACATGGTGGGGCCGGACGGCAAATCGGAAGGAGGGGGGAGGGACACTTTGCAGGCAAAGAGAAAAAAAATTCGGCGAATTTACAATAATGTACGAAACTGAAATACAAATCACATTTATTTGCACTGGAATATAAATCATGTTTTCTCAATACCCAAAGAGCGGGGGCCACAAAATAGTGCCGCGGGGGCCGCAGGTTGCTGACCCCTGATCTAGGACATTGCACAATCGCAGAAGGCTAAAAGGCTACGCCACATTCATTTATCAGATCAGGTGATACGACTGCCTCGCTGCCCACCCAACTTCGCTGCATGGATTGGAGTTCATTTTCTCGGGTACCAACGTAGGTATAGCATGAAATACTTAGTTGATATTACTGCAGAAAACAGAGCACGGTATAGCGCGAGCGTCAGCGACTCCTGACGCCAACTGCTCTCACTTGACTCCCACGCCGGCGAAAAAGTAAATCTACATGTGGCCAGCGTGCCGCGTGATGCGGCAGACGTGCGGTGCGCTAGCGTATGATGGATGCTGCTAATGTGCTCCATTAGAGACCACGCTGAACTTAGTATTTAGGGATAGCTTGACAGTGTCCGGTAGACCACTGTGGCTTCCGCTATTTACCCAGTGCCGAATTTTCGGGTTATACAAAGCATCGACCAAATAGTTCGCTGCTGCGATTTTAAAGAATCTTACGCGAGCGTCGGGCAGCGCTCAATGTCAGCGGCCAACGCATTGAATGCCTCGTCCTTCTCTCGAAGACACTATATCAAACGGGTACAGCAAGCAGGGGCGGCAGTTGGTCTCTTTAAGGGTCATTGAAAACTCGTGCCAGTTGTCTGTAACCGTGGAGGCCATTTGCCAGGTTGAGAAGAAGTTGCGTTACTTCGCGCGCAGACTTCCTACGATAGCATGCACTTTTCTACGGTCGTACCAAGAGCTCACCTGCACGATAGTCTCCAGTGAAATTAAAGAGGCTTATAAAGGGGCGGGATTACCATGGCGTTCCGCGTTCTTAAAGCGCAGCCCATCCCACTTGTGACGCAAGAATGTAGCAATGTAACCACAGCGACACCCAACAATCATTCAGTTTCCGACTGCCCGACTTTGTCCTGCCATCACCAGCCTGTCTATAAATAAATAAATAAATAAATAAATAAATAAATAAATAAATAAATAAATAAATAAATAAATCGGTTTCAATAATCCGACCCCCCTATCCCAGACAACTCCATCTTTACGGTTGCTATTTTAAAATATACGCCTCATCAAGGCAGTTGCTGGGTAAATAAAGACACGAAATTCCAGTCGATAAATGTACCGATATAATGTGCTAATACAGATGTATGGTTGTAGTGATAAGCTTGCTGTAAGTGACACAACATAAACAATTCACTGACCATTCATTCATTCATCTTACATTTTTTCGTGATAGCACAGGGACCCCCTATATTTTATAAGAAGAAAGAAATTTCAATTCAGAGCCTTCAGTCCTATACGTCACCGAACGTAGTATGTTTACACTCTTTCCTTGTATTCGATGCACCAATTCTTTAAGCTTTCATTCGGCATCCGAGCTCAACGAGCGTATACGCTCTATTTGGCTGTTAGGAATGAGTGGCGTTCGCCTCTGTCCTAATGCATTTTGTTCCATTTCCTGTTCGTTTCGGATCCTTCCAGGATCTCTAATTTCTTAGAAATACGCATAGAACGTGCATATATGGAGAGAAAAATATATATAAAAAAGAAAAGGCATCACTCAAAGATCAATGGAGTCCGCAGGTTGTGCGCTTGCCTTCACGTGTTCGCAAACCTCGCTTCGTTTTCGGAGATTACTGGGTACGTGCTGATAGCGATCGCGCTGTCGCCCCCCGCTTTACACGGCCTGCCTCTCATTGTCGCCTTGAGTCACGAGTGGCAATGGCCTAGAAGGAGACGGCCAACGCGAACGTTGGTCGCTAGGCGATTCGAGAGAAAACGGCATCGGCGTGCTCACGTGCACGCACGCATGGCAACCTCTTTTTGCGGAGCTGACCGTGGGCGCATGTAGCGGTGAAAGTGGAACAGCCATCATCGCTAAGATCGGCTTACGCGCACACTGCGCGCAGTGCACGCCGAATTGTATCACGAATAAGCATGCGGAAGATTACATCGGCGTAAGGAGATTGCAGCGACGTCACCTTCAACGTAGTGCTCGCGCCTGGAAATTCGCCGCAGGTTGTTTTGCAGAATTGACCCATGCGTGGCCTTTTCTAGGTGATTGCAATGTTGATGTTTGGAAAAGAGATGTAAAGATCGATTCTTGTTGTGTTCTATACCTAACCGCTCAACGTATAGGTGTTCGAAAAGGACAGAGAAACGCAAACAAAAAAGAAGGAAAAATATTCGCCTTGACATTATCAAATGTAGCATTGAAAAATCGAACTTCACTTTATACAGAATTTATTTAATATTTATGATCGCAGGAACTTTTATACATAGTACAATAATTAGAAGTGTTATTGGTAGTCCCTCACTTCTGTGAATGAGATACAATGGAGTTCTTAATGTTATGTTTTTACCGGAATGCAGTGCTCGAAGTTGGAGAAAGTGGCGAATTCATATTTGTCGTACTTTTGGCGAACCTATACATATGTGTACTAACTCGCCCAGACGTCAGTGCAAAAGAAACAAAACAGGAACTGTATGGAGATGACACCTAACAGGCAGACGTTGCCGCCAGCCTAGCGCGCGCGCGCGTGCACACACACACACACACACACACACGCACACACACACACACACACACACACACACACACACACACACACACACACACACACACACACACACACACACACACACACACACACACACACACACACACACACACACACACACACACACACACATCTTTTCCATGTGCTGTATATTCAGACATTTGTAGCTTTTCAGAGAAAAGTTCAGCTTCTAGATACCCTAAAAATTAATTTAGAGCCTGAAATGCTTAAGAGGATTTCTCAGAAATTGTCGCGCATTGAGAAAATTGAAGTGCGTGGTTTACAAATCCTAAATGCGTACGAAAAAAAAAACATATCGCAGCTGTGTCAATCGCTTCGGTAGGCTAATGGCAAGCGTACGAAATCGATATATCATTTTACCCTTTTACATGTCACTGTTCCACTGCTTCCCCGAGTTTACCAGTAATACAGCTTACAAATTCACGGTAATGTTTCCTAGCGGCGTACATTTGCTCATATTTGTACTCTTGTGTATCTTTATGTGGCGCTTCAACACAACTGTTGCGTTTATGGTCGAGTTACGGGCTGCAAGCATCTTACGCATATTTCTCAAAAGCGCACTCCTTCAATTTTCTAATCTTCAACGATCTTTCAAGAAAGACCTAATCCCTTACATAAGAGACCTCCTTGATGCGATCCTTGCTTGATGCGAACTCTCAACCGGTCTCCGCGGAATGGTCCTCGAAACAACACTGTTTGCAGACTAATAGTGATACAGTTCTCGCAGCCGGTTTATGAAATTACCAAGAACAATATCAGAGCTAACGAACTCAACACGATGAGCTAATAAGATAAAAAAAAGGAAAGGATGGATTGGGCAACAAGAATGGTTAAAATGCGCAGCGCGCCACTGATGGCGACTTCACGAGCTGCACTTCAGGAAAGCTTGTGAAGTACCTGAGTATGTGTTAATTACTGAGCTGCCCCAGAGTTATTTTTTTGGCCTATTCGATTATCTTATCTATTCTATCTATTATTCCCCTTTTCCCCAATCTCACAAGGTAGGATAACCAATCTGGCGCTCCCTTGGTTGATATCTTTGTTTTTATGCACCGTGGTAGCTCAGGTAGCTGTAGTGCTGGTAAGTTCGACGACACGGGTTGGATTCCCGGCCACAGCAGCCACATTTTCATGGGGATGAGATGCAAAAAAAATCCGTGTATTTAGAATTAGGCGCACGTTAACGAACACCAGGTGTTCAATAGTATTCCCGATTGCCCCACTACGTACGACATGCCTCGTAATCGTGGCGTGGTTTTGGTACCTAAAGCCTCCAAACTTCACTAATAGCATCCCTTCATTTCCCTCTTCAGTTCTCCCTCTCTCTCTCTGTCACTCCAATTTATGCTGCGAAGTTGCGTGCAACTTATCTCATCGGCCGTCGATCAAACTGTCAAGGCGTTACCGGGGAGCGAGTGTCGAGGACAACCGCCGAGATGGCGGCCGCATATATGGCCGCGCAGTCAAGGCTGCTCTGTCGCTTACGAACGCGAATTAAGTGCCGCCTCAGGCTTAGCGTCCCGTGCCTTGAACTTATTTCGGAAATGCGGTTGCCGATTTGCGGCCGCTGATAAGGGGAAGTATGACGAATCGTGAAACACTGTCGCCTGTGAAGGTTCTCACGTAAAATTTGGAACACAGCGTAGTTTCAGGGCCGCGTGTATAGTGTTTTATTTATTCAATACGTATTACCTGGAGCGATGGCATGGCAGAGACACGTAACATAGTGTCACTAAATGCCAAAGACACAATTGTAAACATGACGCCATTACACTCTACATGTCACAAAGAAGTTCTATAGTCAAAATATAATGGGTAACGCTTAATACATGCCTTCACTTCTATATTGTGCAGCAGAAAAAGTACCTCTGAAAATGTGTTACTTAAAAAAAAATAAGTATAGGCTCGATAGTTCCGTGCATGTGCCATGCAAAGCTGTGATTAATATAGGATGTGCTTAAGGCATAACTTATGATAAAGTAGAAAAAAATTGCAGTCAGTTCTTTTTATTCGCCGTACTTCGTGTTTTTTAAATAATCTTTGCAGTCGTTAGATAAGTCGGAGAGATAAAAACACAAAATAAGGATGACTAAATCTAACAGCCTTCATTTCTGGTAATTTCACATTGTTTTCTTTAACTCTAACAACAGAATCCAATGCGACGCAATATGATTGTTATTTTCTTCTCAGATGCAGGAATCAACTGGGGAATTTGTGGTAATACTGCAAAATCGCCCGCAGTGTTTTCGTTGTACAATATGGCTTTTGTTGGCGCTTAACAGCCTTTACCTTTCACAGTGACGCATTCCTTATTTCATTCGCCCGTAGTTTGGCGCGCAAGCGAAGCTCGTCGGCAGTCGAAGCGGCACTTACGTAATGTGAGCGCCCGCAGCATGGAGAGGCCGCTGTTGCGGGTTTGCCAAGCGGCTGATCGCAAAACCTAGCTTGCTGAACCATTACACCTAGCTACGCAGTTGTTGCTGTGCAGCTTCTGCTTTGTGGTTATGTCGCGTACAATTTTTACAACAACTTATGTCCGATTTTCAGCATATAACGAACGGCGCAACCGCTATAGGCTGACTTGGTCACATGAGACGCATTACAACTTGCTAGCAACCAAAATGATGCAACGTTCTTTTGCGCATAATGGTAGGTGACGTCCTTGACTTCAATCAGAGGGATTTAAGAAAAATAACTAATGTGTCCTTTTTAAGAATAGTATTTTCAAATATCGGCGTTTTTGGTAAAACACTTCCGTTTCAGCACAATTATAAATGAAAGGGAGCCCGATAAATATGCAGACTTTATTTTAAAAGAGAGTGCGAATATCAAAGGTAATGTGTACCGGTTTTTATTATCCTCAGTTCAATGCGTTTGCAGCAATAAATTCCTAAAATACACGTATTTTTTGCGATTTGCCGTGTTTGTGATTTTTTATTGCGAAGGTGCTTGGACAGGCAAGAGAAATAAGAAACTCTTGAGATTTCGTTTGACTTGTTCATTGAGGGGAATAAATATTGTGACCAAGTGCACCGTTTTTTTATCCTAGGTGCGCTGAAATTCCGAAATTTTGAAATTCGCGGAAGAGTGTTGTTTGAGGCAAAAATTTATATATTTTTTTAGGTGAACAAACTCTTCTTTTTCACGAAAAAAACTTTCAACTATTGTTCTGGGTCCAATGCGAAGGCCTACAGTAAATTTTATCAAAATCGGGAATGGTGACCGGGACCTCGTGTTCGATCTTATCTGGACACACCATACACCAGAATGAGAAATAAAAGCAATATCTACTGTTTATGGCATCTTTTGATGGGATGCTCTCAAAATATTGCATTGAAAAAAAAAAACACGGGAATAACAGCTAAATGTGTCCGTAGTTTTTTTTTTAGATTAGAAAGTGCACTTGCGCTTTCTGGAAACTGTCACACGCGTTTTCCGCACTCCTACTGGTCCCGTTTCTTAGTATAAGCTCATACTCTGAACAGTCAAGAAGTTTTGCGTTTTAGTAAAGATTGTCTGATTAACGTAAACATGTAACCGAAGTGGAATGCTACACATGGGGTTATTACTGTTCGGCGGTTTAGCTCGTATGCAAGGTGGATGGTCGAGATACATAACACACAGCACTTGCTTAGAATTTGTTGCCCTTGTTGCGGAAAGCGCAATTTGCAGGGACGGAATAATTTACTTAATATGATGTATTGCAGACTAGAATTGCCACCATTTTCATTTATGTTATCGAGAAAAGCTAAGGTTGGGAATACATACTTGTACAGTCGCGACCAAAAGTTTGCAGACTACGGCATCTTCGGGACATATATATTTCTCCTAGCACAGCTCCAGTTGGTTTCCAGTGTTACATTCGCAAAGCTGAGCACTTAGTTTGCACTACTCCATTCCAACAAATATACCCGGGCTGCAGAGAAAAAAATATATATTTGTGGAACCAGTTGGTCAGTAAACATTTGCTCGCGACTGTACATATAGCTATTGATTGCAGTGCGCTATTCGGTCGCACTGGCGTTTTTGTGTGTGTGTGTGTGGGGGGGGGGGGGGACAATATGTCAAAAGATCTCTACTGTACGAACAAATCACAGATGCGAGATGATTAAATAGAAGTAACCATTGTTTCTCAATTAACTACACAACGTAAACATTTCCCCCAAGAATATTTCTAATACCCATCCAGGGCAACTACGTAACTGGTCGCCTTGTTACGCCAACAGCTTCGCAAAGTTACACATTATGTCTGGTTTCGCAGACACACATTCCACAAATCGCATTCTGCTTGCACCGTTACAGGCTTCATATTCAGATATTATCACTTGTCTTTATTCTATTTTTATATTTCGCTAAGTGCTGGTGAACGTGATTTGCACGTTTTCTTCCTTCAAAGATTTGTATAATGTGTATGCCGCAAGACAAAGCGCGTGAAAATCCATTTCACTCATTCTCTCGTTTAGACGATTGTTATGTGTATGATGTTTCCTGTTGCCTGCTGTAAGAGGTATAAGATCTTAGTTAAGCGTTTCTGGCTTTTAGGTTCACACCTTCCATCAAAGCTTGATTTTAATCATTCGAAATTAATAAATTATTATTATTATCTTGTTTATGAGAGTGTGACAGAGGTGGGGTTCCAGACGGAGACGAAGCCTCGAACCGAACGCGCTGGGAGACTGCACTGCTCAGCTTCGCCCTCCAGGACCAACTCTGGGCCGTCCAGCGGGCTGAGGCAGCCGCCAGACCTCAAGGGCTCGTGGACGACGCCTAGGTGGGGATATTAGCCCAAATCCCCGATGAGCTCGCCGGACTTTTTTTAAATAAAGTTGCTCTCTCTCTCTCTCTCTATTATTATTGTTATTAATTTTACTTCTATTATATTACGATAGCATAAAAGCAAACTAACTATAGAATAAGCCTAAATAACAAAAACCCAACATACATGACGAAATTCCCGCCAAAGCTCCGCATAGCGTGGTTTACCTCATGGTTGTTTCGGCACTGACACATCGTGGTGCGTCTACGGCGAAGCGCTGGCTTTGTCACCATAGCGAATGGTGGTGTGTTGATGATGTTCTCGCGCTTTCGGTTTCGGAATGCACTGTGAGAATGCCAGGGGGCGCCGCTCTGGCATTCATATTTCGTAAGGCGACGTGTAAATAAAGTGAGTGTGTGATCAGTACTCGTTGAGTGCGGACGTCGTTTCTTCTCTTCGGCGCTTCGCGCCAACTCGCGTGTTCGGGGCTGGACGGCGTCCCCGCCGGCTGCGTTCGTCAACGCCGGCCGTCTTCGCCTGCTTCTTCGCCGGGACCACCAGGTCAGGGTCTTACGCAGTATGACCATTCGGACACTCGGGTCTGGACGATTGGCATAGCTGCAGGTTGATCCAGCAATCGTATGCTCTGGCGGGCGTAGCCTGCGTTTCCAGCTACTCGAACTTGTCCGTTGGCTTGAGTCTGGAACCCAACCGTCTTCAGCCCGAACAGCCAGCTGCCGACACATCTGATGAGCACGTTATCGTTATCGGGCAGAGAGACTTGGTCTTTCTGTTCGGACGTGGGAGCGGCCCGCAATGTGCTAGAGCGCGTAGCGATGGGACCTTTATAAAGTTTTCCAATCCATCCATCCATCCATGAAGAGTAAGTCGGTCGCCTAGGATGTAAGCAAAAATATTGTGGCGCCTACCCACTACGGGCAATTGGCCAAGAAGCCGGCTGTTAAAACTGTTGTCGCCTAAGAGTAGAGTAGAGTAGATCCTATAAACTCTGGCACACACCCACGCGGGGGGATTGGCCAAGAACCTAAGAAAATTTGGCTCATCCCAACAGCAACCACTTCTTTCTTCCCCTCGCCTCTCCCATAAAAATGATGCTATTTTTCACCATTTATTTTTCCTTCAAAATATATTACACCTTGCGTGGTTTCAGTTTTGGAGTAGATTTTCGACCACGGCATGAGCACCACATCCACAAAACACGTAAGAGAAGTCCGTTAGTTTGGGTGCACAAATCGTAAAAAGCGGTTTTGGCTCCATGAAGAGTTTTGAATTTTTTATGAAGGAAAAATTTTGGCATGCCGGGAAAGAAACGCTTATCATTCTCACTTTCGCAAGCAGCCGAAAGTAGAGGAAGTATACAAGTTAACGAAATTGACTAATGTTCATTATTTGCAATGGTCGTTTGTTTGTTTGTTTTTCCTTCTGCACTATGGTACATACCCTTCTGGGGGATTGGACAAGAATTCGTTGTTTAAAATTTAGAAGGTAATTTGAAAAATAAATAATGATACATTTAAATGTCCGCATAATCTTTCTCACACGCATATCGTAAAATAAATGCTTGCCATATATTGAGCATTTGATAAACATTTCAAGGCACTGCCGATGCCATAATTATGGCACCTAGAATTCGTGTATACTTTTTTCTTCGTGCGTTTTTTTTTTGTCTAAATGCCACACTGGTTCGGATTCAGAATCAATATAGCTTGCGTAGAAGGGCCAAAATTTAGCCCGTCTACCTTTGCAAAATCGGTATAACAGATTGCTAGTGATGTTAGGCGTCCGATGGCGGCAATTACGAGGGTTCAGCTCCTAGCCCCGTGGTTCCAGTCGAAAATTGATGGAGCCTATGCGCCGCATGTACCACCACTCCGCGCTCTCGCAGCGTTAGGCGATTTCCCCATTCACTCGGTCTCACGGTTAGCCTCCGTAGTGGGTATCATAAATGTGTTCTAGGAAAACCAGCAAAGTAAGTCTGTACCACAAATTCAGAGAAGAATATTCAGCAATGACAAGATAAGTCAAGTACCCGGAAGGAAGGCCTCTTTTTTATTTAAATGTGGTAATCTTGAAAGATGGAACATCGGTGACAGTTATAGTCTTAGTTCATTGCTCAATGAATTCTAGCAAGAAAGCCAAGTAAAGAAGAAAGTGTTGGTGACGTATGCTTTTACTACAGATTTAAAATTGTCTGTACGCATCAAAGAAGCTTTCGCTTATCTGAGATTCTCGCAAACAACATCTGCAGATTTTTCATTCGTTCTACTTCTTGCTCTACTTGTACTGAACCACTAAAGAAGAAAAGGAAGAGGTGCCGAACCGCGTAGGGCTGCAGGGACCGCTGCCGCCGTTTCGTCGGGCAGCCGCCGCTTCGCCAGGGCGCCGCCGCCGATTGAGGCTCCCGCCTGGCAGTCCAAAGGACCACTGCCGACAAGGAGGATGTCGGCGCCAGCGGGAAGCAAACCTCCCACGGAGGGCGCGAAGCCACGTAAGTCGTCCAAGTCGCAGAGCAGCAAAGACAGCCGCAGGAAATCTTCCGAGATGGAAAAGTCGGGCAGCCAGGAGAAGAGCGAAGAGAAGATCTCCAAGAGCAAAGACAGCAAAATCAAGGACAGCAAGACTAAGGACAGTAAGAGCAAGGACAGCAAGACAATGGATAGTAAGAGCAAGACGAGCAAGGGTAGCGACAAGACCCCCGACAAGTCGGGCGACAAGAGCCATGAGAAGTCTGGCAGCGCCACCAAGGACAGTAAGAGCAAGACCAGCAAGTCTAGCAAGACGAGCAAGGGCAGCAAGACGAGCAGGACGAGTGACAAGTCAGGTGAGCAAAGTCATGAGAAGTCCGGAAGCAAGACGGAGAAGAGCAAGAGCGGGGAGCACAGTCAAGAGTCCGCAAGCAAGTCCCACAAGAGTGCGACCAAGTCAGAAAAGGGCACTACCAATACCGGCGCTACCAAGTCTGCCACTACCAAAACCGGCACTACCAAAACCGGTGCTACGAAAACCGAAACCGGCCCTACTAAAACCGGCGCTACGAAAACCGGCACTACCAAGACCGGCACTAGCAAGACCGATAAGGGTGGGACTGAGAAAAGTGGCACTGAGAAGAGTGGCAGCAGGAGCGCGGAAAAGAGCCAGGACAAGTCTGGAAGCAAGACGGAGAAAAGCAAGAGTGGCGAGCAGAGCCAAGAAAAGTCCGGAAGCAAGACTGAGAAGAGCAAGAGTGGCGAGACCAGTCACGAGAAGTCCGCCGTTAGCAAGACCGAGAGGAGTAAAAGTGCCGACCAAAGTCATGAAAAGTCTGGAAGCAAAACAGAGAAGAGTGGCAGCAAGACTGAAAGAAGCGGAAGTAAGAGCGGGAGCAAGAGCGGCAGTAAGAGCGGTAGCAAAAGCGGCACTGGAAGCAAGAGCGGTGAAAAAAGTGGCAGTAAGTCCGGAAGCAAGAGCGAAGACAAAAGTGGCGAGAAGACGAGCAAGACCAAAAGCACAAGCCAGGAAAAGAGCAAGGATAGCCAGAAGAGCAAAGGCAGCAAAATGGAAGGGGATAAGTCTCAAGAGAAGACGCACAAGTCCCAGGAAAAGAGCGGCGGCACCCCTAAAGAAGGCAGCGGCGGCAGCCAGCGTGACGGAAGTCAGCAGCAGCAGGGCGATGGCCGGGACCAAGTGATGGGGGTCGACAGGGGCCTGGAAGGCATCCTGCAGCTTCCTGAGACGCACGCTCTTAGACTGATGTACGAGAACGCTCTCCTCACCGTGCGCAACAGACAGCTGCAGTGGCTCAACTCTGAGCTTAAGCAGGAACACCTGGTCACGCTGCTGCAGGTCGGGACGCTTCGGAAGAGGCGTGGTGTGTTGACAGGGCCGTCGGCCATCATGGTGGACCGAGCCGTGTCGGCGATGCTTCTGGGCAGCGATGTCGTTTCCGGTGGCGCTGCCCCTGCGGGCGAGTCTTCGGGACCGGCGCGTTTCGACGACCCGCGCTACGCCAACTTGCCATCGGTCGTGGTAAACATCGAGGACAAAGGGATCTCGGCGCAGGACGACAGCCTGTACACTTTCGGACGCATGGCAAAGGGCACGAGGAAGTGCAAGCACATGGCTGGTCCGCACGACGACATCAACTGGGAGGACCTGCAAGCGCGTCTTCTGCCGGCGTTCTACACTTTCTGATCGGCTCCAGGGTCACGTGGACAGCGTTTATTAGGTGCCCCATAACGCGAAGTCCGTGCGGCGCCTGCATTACCGCACAAGTCGTCCTTGCTTCGCAGATACGCCCATAGGACGCTCGCGAAGTGGCGCGCGTAGGCTCATGGCGGCGGAGGAATCCGCGTGGCGGCAGAAAGCCATTGGTCGCGGTTGCTTTTTAGCTCTTGTCCCAGCTTTCTTAAGCTCGGTATTGCGCGTCCAGCCGCATAATATAATATTTTCGCCACGCTTCTCATTTACGCATTCGTCAATTTTTAAAAGGCCGTAGGCTGCATTAGATAGTTGCTTTTTTCAACGTATTTAGACGCGAAAGTATTGGAAGGAGCTATGCTGTATAGAATACATATCTGCTGCATGTCTATATAAGTACGGCTGGTGAACGCCGATGACATCGAAGGGTGCAAATTACTATTCCAGTGGTACATAGAGTCGTTCGTTTATTTCTGGAACAACGTTAATAATGCGCGTGCAAAGTTGTGATCATTTTTTTTTAGCTAAATGAGACTAAACCAATATAGGAGGGAAAATGTTATAGGTGGCCAGGAAATGTGCAACCGAACAACTTACCCAGTTTTCTGGAATAAAATGTGTGCCAAGAGAGCGGCTGCAAGCTTGTTCCAAGGAACTTCTATAACTACCCACACGGCCCACGTGACCACGCCTAATGAAGAAAGAAAATGCGAAGGCGGGATTACCACATGACGTCGTTTACGATTCGTGTTGCTACCGTGATCGGATCTGGATAATATAGCAAAAACGCACGCTCATCGGAATCTTGTTGGGCGAATAAGTACGCTTGATTGCACTGCCGAGTGACTGGGGAAGGGCGGAGGGGAGGGGGTGGAGTGCAGCACCTCCGTGTATGAACACTGACGAGACAAGATGATTGGTTGTTCACTGCCGCATTTACACAACCAATTTTATGCCTTAAGGGCAAGTCTATGTCGCAAAAAGAAATTGCACTCAAGTGCCGTGTTTACTACATGGCATCTGTAGTGCACGCAAAATACTCCCCAAGCCATTGGCCAATCTTGCATATCCAAGACAATCTCGACCGCGGCGGCTGCATTTTCGATGGACGCGAAAATGCTTGAGGCCCGTGTACTTAGATTTAGGTGCACGTTAAAGAACCCCAGGTGGTCGAAATTTCCGGAGCCCTCCTCTACGGCGTCTCTCATTATCATATCGTGGTTTTGACGTTAAGGCCCACATGTTATTATTATTATTGCATATCCAAGACACTCTCAGAATTTGTCTTGTAAAAAGAATCGCGAGGCAAGCCAGCACAAAACAGGAATTATGTTCACTTTGTTGATGCGACGGCTGATGACAATGAAGAATTATGGCTGAGCCCTTTGTAGGAAGTTGGAAGCTTTACACCACCCACTAGTTACGTAATTCGCATTGTGTGACACCCGGTCGTTATTTCACTCTGCCACCACGCTATATAACATAGGTTAACGTGATAAAGAGAGAGGGTGGGGGAGAGAACATTATTGAGACCCTGGGGAAATGAATCATGGGGTCTGATGTGCTTCCTTGGCAACGATACAAGTGCACTTTCGAGGAACCCACTACTGCTATAAATCATCATAATTTTTGTGATGCAGGGAAGCAGCCACTATGCCATTTTTCTTCAGTCTGCGGAGAACCGTGGTACCCGCTAAACACCTCTAATGCATTATGTGAAATTTGTTGATGCTGTGCCTGATGACGATATAAATTATGGCAGAGCCCTCTGTAATGGGTTGGAAGCATTCAACAACCCACTCGTTGCGCAATTCGCGTTGTGTGACGCCTGGGTGTCATTTTACTATTCTACCACGCTATATTTCATATTGTTATGATCGGCCTGCCTGGCTTGGCGCCGCTTGACGCATGAGACGTTGCGGCTAAGACTACCCTGATTTCTTCCGGGTCAGCGGTTCCAGAGATGCCCCAAGAGCGGCGACAACACGAAAGTCGTTCGTCTATTTATCTCGGTTGTCTGCGCCCCTCGTAAAACCCTTTGGGCACGCCGGACCGACTGACAGGTTAGGAAGAGTGTTGGCTGTCGAGGCGGCTTGGCTTTGTCGTCAAGGTGCCCCGAGCAAAGGGCCCAGCGTCTGGGAACCGTCTGCGGATGCATTTCCCCACGTTCTACGTGGCGCCTTGGTGCCGCTGTTTCCACCAATCATGGTCTGCCTGGCGCCGCATACCCATCACTGCAACAGTCTACGAAATTGACTTCCACGTAAGACTCAACGTCTCCGTGCTGTGGCCGTGTAGTGCGCGGTGGGCAGTGTCTGTTCCCTCGCCATGGGACGAACTGGACGTGCACTCTTTTTCCTTTCGTGGGTGGGAAGGAGGCGGCGTTTCACTTCCCCTTTTGGGGGCGGAGGTTGAAGATGGAAATTTTCCATTGGACTGTCCTGGCCTCCATTGTTTTTCTACAGGGAACCCTGGGAAGGCCAGGAGATAAAAATGCGAGCGCCGATGCGCTCCCGACAAGCTCTCACAAGTTCTCTCAAGCTCTCACAAGCTCCGAGAAGCTCCCAGAAGCTCGAGAGCTTCCTGATGCTAACCACATCATGTAGCACCGCGCTACCGTAAGAATGTAATAAACGTTACTGTTAACAGCTCCGGGCTCCTCCCCTCGACACCTCCCCGGGACTCTGGCTGGCTCCGGTCCTCTGGGCAGAACCCTGATTACATCAATCTGTTAATCCAGTTCCTTCGCGACATTAAGCCTGTATAGGGTTTTGCAAAGGAGTTTCAAGCACCGGCATGGCTCTGTGGTAAAATACTGCTCCCCCCCCCCCCCCCCTGCAAAGGGCCGAGGTTCGAACCCCGTTCTATGCTGGATATCTTGGTTAATTATTTTTTCTTTTTTCGTGCAACAGCGGTTACGGACACTGGCGGCGGTGGCGGCGGACAACTACGGCGCCAGAAACTGCCGTTAAAATGATCTCATAACAGCTTTCGCTGTAAAATGTGGCCAGCCGGCACAACAGTACGACCTAACGGTGCGCTCCATGGAGTGAACGCGTCCAGCAAGTGTGAGACTAGCAGGCCGAAAATCTTGACGTGGCGTCTTTTTCTAATAGACACTGCGACAGGCGCAACGCGGCAGCATGTCCGCTTTAAAGATCTCTACCAAAGAACTGCTATAAGCAACAAGTTTCTTCTACATGCGCGCGATGCAATGTTTTGCAGCTGAAATTTTGATTTCGCAGATTTGTGCGGCCAACGTGTCGTTCATGCTATACATCCAATGAGCTTGAAGCAATCGGTTCCTACCTTTATGGTGTCGACGACTTCTTACGGCAATGGAAGGCCACGCTCTAATGGTCAGCGCGACGGATCAGCACAGACTGGTGCACAGAGCGAGAAAGGCAGCTAAGGCCAGTGAACACCTCTACTGAGGACACCACCAAATGCACGACGGAGTAGGTGCTGCCGGTGATTTCGCTCAATTCAGGTTCCGTTTAACGTTTAATCTCTCTGTTTAAAAGCATAAGCTCCACATCGCATGAGTCGGATAACGCTGACAGGGCCTCCCCGCCATTGAAGAAGAAGATTAAAAAAAGGGGACCATGAGGCGATGCGAAGCAGCGTTTCGGCATGTCAAGCCCGCGTTTCAGAGGGGAAGTGGAGACGGGGAGGAGAGAGGGGGGGGGAGTGGAGAGGGAGAAAGTGGGAGAGGGGGAGGGGAAGTGAGAGAGGGGAAGGGGAGAGGGAGAATTGGGAGAGGAGGTGTGTGGAGAGGGTTCGCGCAAGCGCAGTAAGGGTGGTCACGCCGCACACCACCACCACCACCACCGGTTTGAACTCCGCCATAAGATACTTCGCATCTAAAAAAGGAGTTACTGCGCTGTTTGAAGAAAACATAGTACATCTTGTTCAGTGTAGATTTGAGTATTCGCCAGAAATGTGTCGTTAATGAGATTCAATTAGGAAATTACAGCAAATTTTCTAACGAGAAGTATTATAATTACAAAAATGTCAATTGAACACACAGAGGTAGGCTTAAGGAGACTTTAGCTACGCTATTTTCAGCAACGTACATTACGGCCTGCTAAACTTTTTCCGATTGATACAGAAATCTCACGAAGTTTGAGAAATACTACGTGACTACATTTCCAAGCACATAAGAAAGCAGTATCCATATAGAAGCTTACTCAAAGCAACCATACCGTCTACCGCTTGCCACCACGTTACAACATGAAAGGCAACGTTCTTCCTGGCATTGATTAAATATCGCTAGATGTCCTTTGTTAAAGTTATACAAGATGTTCAATTAACTAGCCACCAAGTTTACATTGTTAAAGTTGGCCCGTGTCAATAAGAGGAAGGGGGGGGGGCAGTAGCGCACGCAGTGCCGGTTCGCGTTTCTACTCCAGCAGCACTACTACTGCTGGAGTCAGCGTTGATAGCGACGTGCCATGAACACGCGTCGCGGTTTTGCAGTGATTGATTCCACTCGGCCTTTGTACGCTGCATTTACAATTCATTCCGTACGGCCGTATGGTCTCAGTGATAACGCTTCTGAAACGCTCTTCTCACAGTGGTCCGAATTGTTAATGAGTTTTTGTGACCTTAAGTGTTGTGGCAAAAAGGATAACTCTGTACACGCACGTTATGAACGCTAGAAAAAGCAGTTTACAACCGTAGTTTTATGCCGGGACAAGGCGACGCGTTGCCTCGGCCGGGGCGTGGTGCATAAAAACACTACCACGATCAAGTGTTTCTCTTTCAGCAGTGCTTTCTTTATCCTGGCTACCTTACACACAACAAGGATGGGGGGGCTCCTTCCTGACGCGCCTCGCGGCGCGGTCACGGGCTATTTGCATATTTCTCGGGGTTTCATATTCAGGCAGGAAGGAAACTGGACGCAATTAGTACATCGCCAAAATAAGGTCAGTTAGATGTCTCGCAATATTATGTCCCTTCATGTCCGACATTGACTCGTTTATAATTAGGAGAGTACTTTGAGAGTATCATAACTTATTAATTTTTTTTAAGTTTCAATAACGCAACACATACTGAAGGGTACTCTATTGTACTGGGAGCAATATGTCCCCGCTTGTTTTCGCGTAGCATAGCTGGTCATTCTTCAAATCTTGGTGCTCCGTAGCTGGAACACCGTGTATGTGGAGTAACTGCAAACGAAAATATTCTCACGAACACGGCTACCGCTTCATGCCACAACGACTCATTTTTCAATCCAGGAACATTCGAAAACCGGAGTTTTTTCTATCGGTACACTACCGTACCAGATTTCTGGGGCCCATGCTAGTCACTACTGGACTCTAGGTGCGCGTTGACGCGGCATGGAAAACGCCAGAGAAGCGACCACAATGTTGGCGCGGTAGAAACAACTTCGCTTAACCTAAGGTAATCATAGTCAAATGAACAAGGTTACACGTAGCGCAGCTTCTCACATTTATTTAGGGGATTAACGTCCCAAGCAACTCAGGCTATTAAACACGCGGCTACTCACACTTCACGCTGTATCGTCATCGTCCTGCGAGCTCCGCCTAACCATGTCGCCAAGACACAGAGTCACGAGAAAATATTAGTTTTGGACCCTCTGTCATGGGCATACACTGGTAGGTTGAGTGACTCACGTCGACAACCATTCCCAGTAGGTGTCACATCGGTGATATTGGCTGAGGTAAACTTCACTACTTGTTCCAGTCAGGTCACTGATGTCATCTGATTCTTTGCAATTTCCAGAAAGAAGAGATGACACTACAGTAATTTGTTTGGCCATAGAATAACTTACTGTTACAAAACATTTTCGTTCTGCGAAGATAAGGCCGTCGAAGCGTTGTGGTTTGTTTCTGATATCTGTGTTGTCGGCTTTCTTCCAGGCCTCGAAAGGTTCGTACTCGGCACTTACTGTGCTGCAGTTGTATCTTTGACAGGACTGCGTCTTTAAAGCTCTTGCGCTTCTTTGTCTTTGAGAGTGTCCTTATTTACACTCTGTTGGCAGATCACCTCACACGGTAAATGTGTTTTACCCTCAGTGAAGTCACATTTCTCCGCTTGGGGGTGCGATGCGTCTGCTTATTCTGAAGAGCCGCTGCGGTAATTTTGATGTCCGCCGTTCGACCTCACTGCATAGTTTCGAAGGTTCAAATGTAAAAAATCTTGACATCTGAGCTCTCGTGGTTTACTGTTGTTGTTGTGTTGCTGTTAATGTCGTCGCCGTACTTGGCTTATTTGGGACGACTTGCTATTTTCCTCGCTGCATTCTGCTGCGACGCGCCTTTTTTTCAAAGTCCGTCACGTGAGCTTCCGGTCTGACGTAACACAGCTGACGGACTTCCTGCGTGCCCTGTGCGCTAAGCTTCCGTATCGCCTAGATCGATTATTACTATCACAAATGACGTGCGTTTCTTGCTATTAAAAAAAAAAAAAACAAAACGCCAGGCCTGTGCGGAAAGCGCTGCACACTCACAGCGAAAGCTGGAAGAGCGGCATTTCTAGAGCCCGTTATACAGTCTCTTGTGGCTACTAATACAAGTACATTACCAACGTACCCACTACGCCTCAAATTATAATTTTTGGGAAGTTGGGAAGCACCCACCACGACATTCGTTATTCTGTGGAGAAGCGTGGTACCATCCTCAAGGCATTATGTGCACTTTGTTATTGTGGTGGTTGACGATGAAGAATTATGACTGAGCCGTTTGTAATGCATTGGAAGCTTTAAACGACCTACTTGTTAAGTAATTTGCATTGCGCGACGCCCGGTCGTTATTTAACTCTCCCACCACGCTTTATAACGTACGTTAACGGAAGAACGAAATAGAGAGATTGAATTAACTTTATTGATACCCTGAATAAATGGATTATGGGAGCCTTATGGGCTTCCTTGGCAACCAATAGAAGTGCACTTGCGAGGAACCCACTACGCTATAAATTCTCATAATTTTTGTGAAGTAGGGAAGCGGCCACGATGCAATTTTTCGTCATTCTGCGGAGAACCGTGGTACTCGCTAAACACCTGTAAGGCATTATGTGCACTTGTTGGTGCTGTGCCTGATGACGATGAAGAGTAATCGCAGAGGCCTTTGTAATGAGTTGGAAGCATTCAACACCCCCTCGTTGCGCAATTCGCATTGAATGAGGCCCGGTTACAGAATTTTCGTTTGTAGGACGCCTGGTTGTTATTTTACTCTTCTACCACAATACATTACATATGTTAATGTGGGCCCCGCCACGGTGGTCTAGTGGTTATGGCGCTCGACTGCTGACCCGAAGGTCGCGGGATCGAATCGCGGCCGTCGGGCGGCTGCATTTTCGATGGAGGCAAAAATGTTTGAGGCCCGTGTACTTAGATTTAGGTGCACGTTAAAGAACCCAGGTGGTCAAAATTTCCGGAGCCCTCCACCTACGGCGTCTCTCATAATCATATCGTGGTTTTGGGACGTTAACCCCAGATATTATATTATTATTATATATATAATGTGGTTCCTTCCCGACATGAAGCCTGTATAGGGTCTTTTTGCAACGCAGTTTCAAGCACCGGCATGGCTCTGAGGTAGGACACTGGACTCCCACGTAGTGGGCCCAGGTTCGAACCTCGTTTCACCCTGGAAATTTTTTCTGATTTCTTTTTTTTTCTAATTTCGTGCGATAGTGGTTACGGACACCGCGGCGGCGGCGGCGGCGGCGGAAAACTACGGCGCCAAAAACGGCCGTTGAAATGATCTCATAACAGCTTTCACTTTAAAAAGAACACACAATACATAAACTAGTTTAATCTTCGCACTAGTATTTAAGAAACATGGAACTCGGAAGTCAAGATGATGATATTGTGCAGAGGGTGCTCATCGGCTTCCCTGAACTATGATCTTCTTCTTGGCGTGTCTTTTGGGCAGCGAACACAGTAGCCTTTGCCTGAAGTTTGGCTCACCCCAGCGCACGTAATTCACTGCCTGCACATACTGCCGTACGTCTTCATCCAACTCTGTTAGTGCCAGCTCCTCAACCACAACCACCACCAGTCTGTTGACTCCGTCCTCTTGGGCTCGCCGTTGAGCCAATATAAATTCCCAGCGGCACCATTCACTTGACACGAAGTTCCTGCGCAATAGATGGCATGTATTGTGTTAGCTTCGACACGCCTGTAGAATAACTGAAAACTCAAAGATTACATACATTCGCGCAGTCACTCGTATCCATGCCTGCAATAAGAATCCGCTATAAACTTTAAGAATGTAACTTTCAGGTCTTTAGTTTCATACACTCCGATGAAACTGATGTCTCTGCTCCCACATGAGTGCCGACGTTACGTCAAGCTGTACTCGACACGGCTGGTAAGCCCACGTTCTAGAAACTATAGAATTTACACAATAACGTCGATTCGCCTCGTAGTAAGGCTTTGGTCGAAGACAAACCTTGCGGCACTGGAAGCTTCTCGCTGACTGCTTCGCATGACATTCATTCAAACGATGAGTGGAATGTGCCGGAATTTTTGCGAATATTTCGTAAGACGCACGTACAAGCAGCTCAGCATTAAAATTCCAATGTTCGACATGTGCGCACAAAATCTTGCACTGAATTAGGTTTTTAAAGCTGCTTGATTACACGCTACATATTCAGATTTTACAGACCGCAGTGCACGCATGGCCGAAAGGTCGGCGGCATGGAGTATGTACATCTAAAATTTTTATCAAACACATGTTCATCCTGAAAAAAATTTAATAATTTCCTTTGAGACATCGTGCTAATTGTACTCAAGGGTGAACTGAGCTCTTTAAATGCGCCATCTTAGTTCCAACGGCCTGTTTTGCGTTTGTACGTCGCCGAGGCTCTGTGTGATGTAAAAAATGAAACGCAGAGCAATTGCGGGTCGTGCAAGACAGTTCCATTCAGTTCACGCATCGTAGAGTACCGCAGCCTGCTTATTGAAGAGACCGATTTCGCTCTAGAAAAGTAATCGCTAACATTATTTTACATCCCTCGGCCACCTCGCAATTAACAGATTTGCACATTGCAGACTCTCCGCGTCGCAGTGCTTCTTGCTTTTTGGATACAGTCAACATCAAACATATCGATGCAGTCACTTTTGTTTGCGGGAAACTGCTGCGCAGAATTTTGCTTGAGAGTTGGTGATGACCTTTCGTCGCAGCGTACGATACTGTAGAGATAGTTCTTGTTTTATTCCACAAGGCAAATAAGCCGGCGAGAGTGTGGTCCACTCGCGCTACTCGCAACTGAGCACTGCTCAATTATTCGTATTGCTTCTCTTTATCTTCACTTCTTCTGTCGTTGCCTTTATCATTAAACTAACTTCTCTTTCCCAAGGTCTTCCACAAGTCGCCAAGTCAGTGGAGAGAAGTTCCTAATTCCATGTCCAAGCGTTAGGCGCGGCAAACGAACCTGATAAGTGTCAGACTGAAGCTACATATCTCTTCATTTCGAATTCGATAGCTGCAGAACCACCCGCCGCAGTAGTCTAGTGGTTATGGTGCTCGACTGCTGACCCACAGGTCGCGGGATCGAATCCCGGCCGCGGCGGCCGCACTTTAGATGTAGGCGAAAATACTTGATGCCCGTGTACTTACTTTTCGGGACACGTTAAAGAACACCAGATGACCAATATTTCCGGAGTCCTCCAGGCGTCTTTCATAATCAAATCATGGTTCTGGGACGTTAAACCCCAACATATCTTTTTATGAATATGATAGCTGCAGAGCCGATTGAGGAAGGCAGTTCGACGTCGCACTACTTGCTTTTACCGTTCTCGCAGACAGATGGCGTTACGCTTCTCGCGCAACTCTGATGCAGGAGGCCCATATGCAGACCTATCATGTGTAGATAAACCCTCTGCATCCCTCTCCTCAAACACAAACGAGGAAAAAGTGCTCACCTTGTTAGCACTATCAAAGTCCTCCTGGAACAGGCTACGGCATCGCGAATGATGTCTTGCAGGAGGAAGCCTCCCTTGAAGTTGCGCTCGTAGGTGCAGAATGAGATCCCGTAGGCCTCCAGAATTGGAAGGACGTTGTCGTGCACAAAGCCGTGATCCTTGCTGCTGAATGAGACAAACACGTCGAACAGCTTCTCCTGATCCAACTCGTCCTCTGTGATGCAGTGGGTCAAACAGACCAACCCTCGGGCGTGCAGCCACGTCTTCAACTCCTTCTTGTAGCGCAGGAGGACCGCCGATATAGCCAAGATGGTGGCTAGCAACCCTGTTCACAATTAATAATGGATCAGCTAATAGGGAGGAAGCACCTGCAAGATATTACCATTTACCAAGCCAATAAGGAGTACAATTCCCTAAAAACCATCCACCGTAGTTAACTCTTCGGCTAGACTACGAAACAAAACCAGACATCACAATGTTTGGGAGGCGTCGAGGAATGAAGAAACGCGTATAGTGATCGAGGCTTCGCATATCATTAGTAGTGAAAGCGCATTGCATGAGCCAGTCTTCAATTGAATCGCAATAAACAGGAAGGTAAATGACTAAGGAGTTAGCACTCGCATACAACTGCCCGTATGCCTAACTGGCAGGTGGCGCTACCATACCTGCGCATGCGCGGGAAAGGACTAGGTCTACCTTTAAAGTGCTGCTTGGGCGAGTTGGTTCATGTCAATATGTCAGCGCTGTGTGTGTCTCGATCTCTAGGTGTTCCGTCTTTTTGCGCTGGTGAAACTTAATGTATCTTCTTTTCCACCCTTTCGGTCGATAGTCGGCGTTTGTGTTGTTTCCTTCTTTGCTCCGAAACCATTGTTCGCACGGCCAACTTCCCTGATGACGAAGAAAGGCAAAATTTTCAACTTGCGCCCCTGCCTGTCGACAAGTTTACCCCCTTTCTGTGTTACCTTGATTTTGCCTTAGGTCTAGCAAAGTAGGAGATGCCGTAACAAGGAGCCCATAGAGGCACTTCTTTCTATTACACAACTTTCCTTGGCAGAGGAGTCGATCGGGTATTTCGCAAGAGTGATATAATTATGTCTCCACTTCACCAACTTCCTCAGCACGCAGAATCAAGCATGCAATATGGGTTCATGCCGAAGGCAGACAGCGCGATCCAACCCAGCCTCTCATTTCTGTAGCGCTCACGAACGAAGATCGTGAGAAATCAACACGTTACGCCGGTGCCAGAAGCTTCAAAGATGGACTTTCTAGGGCAGCAGAACATGCGTGCGTGCGATCGTGCCTTAACGATTGCACCACTGTTCTGCTTTTCAAAATGATATGGGTTCAATCCCGCCATTGGTGGCTCATTTTTTCTGTCGAATTAATTGCGGACTTCACCAACTTCGAAAGCCTCAAATAGAAAATAGGTGTTAAATAACAATAACTTCTGGTGTAGCGATTCATATAAGGCACGCCTTAATGGGGGGCTCTAGGTAATTTCGACCGCTTGGGATTCTTTTAACGTGCACTGACATCGCACAGCAAAAGCTGGAGGACGCTTGAGCTTCGCCCCAAGATTAGATCGCGACGGCGTAATATGACCCCGTTCGCAGCGTCTTCTCACTCGATAGCATAACTTCGCTTTCCGGTGGGCACCTCAATCGTGCCGCAAGGAAAGGAACGTCCTGTAAGCGTAACATTAGAGATTTCAAACTAGCCTGCAATGTCTACTGCAAGTATCCTTGCGAAGTGCCCATTGTGCCATAATTCTTGCTTTTGCGAAGCAGCGGAGTAACCACTAGCGTCCAAAGGCAAAATGAGCAGCTGCTCACTTTGTTGATGCGTTCGCTGATGATGATTATTTGACGTCTGAGCGATTGTAATGGGTGGACCCATAAACCACTTACTCGTTGTGCAGTTCGCATGTCCTGGCGCCTGGCGCGATTCTACGATTCCAACACGCAACATTGCATGCGTTGAAGAGATTCCTCGCATTACATGACATTCGTGTAGGTTTCTTTTTTTTTTGACAGCTCCCATAAGCAATGGCGTGGCTCTGTGGTAGAACACATGCTTGCCACGCGACAGGCCTGACGCCGACGACGCCGACGCCGACACCGAAATTTCTGCGAAACGAGTTGTTTACCGCTCTCGCGTTAAAAGGGCATCTAGCATTTCGCCTCCATCGCCTTCCTTCACATCGCCTTCTCATTCAATTGCCTGCAGGGTTTCGCTTCTCGGTGGAGGGTACAGTCGGAGTGACCACTATCCGAGGGATACTACTGCAAGTACAGTTGCGAAGTAGCCGCTACGCCCTGATGCACTAATTTGCAAAGTAGCGAAGTATGAATACGAGTCTAAGTCAATATACGCGCCTACGATGCTGCACACTGTGTTGATGCTGTGGGTGATAACTAGAGACCGAATTTTAGGCAAATGCCTATTTTGTTCCTTGCGCTTTTATCCCGCCATTTTTATATATGAGAATAAATAAGAGGTTACGTAGGGCTTTATAGTGTTCGGACAGTGCCTATAAATGCCTATGTTGCCGTTTGTGCCTAAACGCTTACCAATGCCTATAAATGCCTATTTTCAAAATTGGCGCTGTTATGAACACTATTTAGCCTCAAGTTTCGCTTCCGGGTGCAGTTTGAGACCGTTATTCATGTTACCGTTATCCAGTTCCAGGGTTGCCGTTGAGTAGATTTGAAAAGTAGCGAACGCAAGCTAAAATAGCCAAAGTAGTTGTCATTTAATTTTATCGCCATATTTGTAGCCAAATTGAACAAAAGCGGTATCGTGGTAGAATTTTTTATTATTGAACAATAGATAATACCATTTTGAATAAAGAAGGCCTTAAAAGTAAGAACACAGTTTTTCTGTTTTTTTTATCTTGTGGAGATTCTATGATACCCTGTAAAGTCGCTTTCGCCGCATGGCATGCGAGTCCGGCGTATTAGGTGTAGTTAATTCGCCTTAGAGCGAGAGATGGCGCTGTGGGCGCGTGGTGGCACGATGACGCCGCCCTGTCGGCGAGGATAGGCGGGTGCACAGGAAACAGCACCGAGGCTATTTGGGGTTCGGTAGCGGCCGTGGATGGTCGTCTCCCGCGAGCGGGCCCGTGGAGACGATTCCGCGGCTCGGTCCCATGGGCTGAGCCGCGGTGAGTGGATCGTCGGTGACACCGCATTCGCGGTACATTGTATGTGGTGTGCAGGGCTGGGCAGTATCGCGATACAAGAGTATCGCGATAGTATTTCAGAGATACTTTTGAGTATCTGTATTTCTGTATCGAGATACATTTAAAAAATGTATTTGTATCTCAGTGGAATACATTTACGATGTATCGCCTGTATCGCGATACTATGCTGGACAGGGGTATCTCGTTACATTGTGTTTTTGTGT